>NC_059199.1:42895100-42940100 GCF_020615455.1 Coregonus clupeaformis
CTCCCCCTGACAGACGTGTCTGTTCTTCTGTCTGACAGTCCTAATTGTGTGGTGGTTTCTCTAACCTGTCTTGTTGTTTGCTGTCCTTAACATAAAATAATCCCCCAATTAGTGTCCAATTGATGTGAGCTGAAGTGGACCTAATTCCAGTTCATCATCTCCGTGTCCAACGGACCCGTAATAAATGCATTGCTATTAGAGGGCCGCTGTAATCAACTATGAAAGATCATTTTCCACAGGAAGAAATAGTTATAACGTTGTAGCGGTGAGACGTTAGAATTAAGAATCGGCCTCCTGCTATTCACTGCCCTCATTAAGGGCTGGAAGGGAAGTGTGGGTCAGTTCTGCTCCACTCTAATTAGAGTTCTGGAAGGGAAGTGTGGGTCGGTTCTGCTCCACTCTATTTAAAGTTCTGGAAGGGAAGTGTGGGTTGGTTCTGCTCCACTCTATTTAAAGTTATGGATGGGAAGTGTGGGTCGGTTCTGCTCCACTCTATTTAAAGTTCTGGAAGGGAAGTGTGGGTCGGTTCTGCTCCACTCTATTTAAAGTTCTGGATGGGAAGTGTGGGTCGGTTCTGCTCCACTCTATTTAAAGTTCTGGATGGGAAGTGTGGGTCGGTTCTGCTCCACTCTATTTAAAAGTTCTGGATGGGAAGTGTGGGTCGGTTCTGCTCCACTCTATTTAAAGTCCTAATACCTTCAATGAGACGATTATGATCTCTCCCTCGAAATATGGGAACGCTTACTTACGAATTCGAGGGCGGCTGTTAAAAAATGCACATGGTTGCAGATTCAGATTGAGAGAGAGAGAGAGACAGAGAGAGAGTTCCAGAATGGTTGCCGCCTTCCCGGCTAACTATGTCCCGGCTCTCCCTCTCCGTGCCGAGACGCAGTTAGCTATAAACACAGTTTTAAACGCCGCCGCCTCCGCACTGCACCCCCAGCTCTAGATACCATAGCTGTAGCCTGAAAGCTCTCTGAGAGGAACCTGTCTGAGAGGAACCTGTCTGGGCCTGTGGCTGGGTGTTTGATCTCCGGCACCAAGTACAAGGTTGGAGCGTTGTTAGGACAGAACCCCTCAGGCAGGGTAGAACTGAATAAGGATTGTTTAGAGACTAGAGACAGACCTGGGAGCCTGTCTACAGTGAACATATATTACTGACAGATCTAGGAGCCTGTCTACAGTAAACACCTTTTACTGCTGGTGTAGCCTATTTGAACTGTCCTGTGAGGTCCCTATAAGGGCACCATCAGTGTACGCTGATGGGTACACTCCGTTACCTAGCTACAGTGGTCACTTACAGCCCATTGTGTTACAGTTTTATTACAAAAATATTCCCCTTGTGCTGCTGATAATTCAGGTTTCATAAAACACTTCTCTAGTGCTGTAAATCCTTTCCCCACTCTCTGTCTGTCTGTGTGTGTGTGTGTGTGTGTGTGTGTGTGTGTGTGTGTGTGTGTGTGTGTGTGTGTGTGTGTGTGTGTGTGTGTGTGTGTGTGTGTGTGTGTGTGTGTGTGTGTGTGTGTGTGTGTGTGTGTGTGTCCGTCCAGGCGGGTGGTTCTCAGGTGATCTTCACCAACCCTCTGGAGATCGTGAAGATCCGTCTGCAGGTGGCTGGAGAGATCACCACCGGCCCCCGCGTCAGCGCCATATCTGTCATCAAGGACCTGGGCTTCTTTGGCCTCTACAAGGTAGGTCCTCCTGTACACCTAGCACTGGATTCAAAGACAGGGACAACTAGGACATAGCTGTACTTAACCCCTCAGCTACAATAGCAACTGAATCAGGTAGAGATTGCTAGTGAGTGCCTATGAGGTGGACCGTAGGGCCCCCCAGGGCCAGGTAGCAGGGAGCATGGCTGAGATTGAGATATAAACAATGTGAGGTAACTGTGTAACAATGGCCATGGTAATAATGGAATGAATACCAGTGACTCAGGTAGGTAGAGGGGCTCTGAGTTTTGTTTTCAAGGGAATGTTGGATGGTGATTTGAGCTCTGGCAGGTGTTACCTTTAGGCTTTATTTTAGAACTACGGTGAGTCACTCTCGTTATGGAGAGGTTGGTTTTTAAAAGGGCACCGATGATGATCAGTGTCGTTGATTCATGAAGCCTTTTAAAGAGTTCTAGCTCACATTAAAGCTGTGGGCGTTAACACTTATTTGGGTTTCATTTAAATGAAATCTCCAAGTTCCTTTATCTATAGCTTACAGATACTACCCCTTTCTCTTTTTGTAGCAAAGTTTCAGTTCTATTTCTTCCCAGGTTTGTCCCATGTTAGTCGTTTGTGTTCGTCAATCAGTGTGTGTGTCTGTGTGTGTGTGTGAGAGTGCTGAACCTGATGCCTCCACTTGTATGTGTTTGTCTGTGTCTGTCTGTGTGTATGTATGTATGTGTGTGTGTGTATGTGTCTGTCTGTGTGTATGTATGTATGTGTGTGTGTGTATGTGTCTGTCTGTGTGTATGTATGTATGTGTGTGTGTGTATGTGTCTGTCTGTGTGTATGTATGTATGTGTGTGTGTGTATGTGTCTGTGTGTGTGTGCGCGTCTACAGTATGTCTGCTCCGTCGTATGTATGAGAATGCTGAATCCAGTATGACGGTAGTGGTGCCTCCCCTGTCTCTCTCTGTGTCTCCTGTCCTCCTGCTGAGACAATGTGCATTGAGAGAGAAGCAGGAGGGCCCGGGAAGGCCCAGACAGGCTCCAGCCTGTGAGTCCCAGACGGGCTGGCTCCTCAAGGCTGTGCCCAGGCACAGAGCACCCTTTGTCAGGCTAATTACCCTGCCCCTCAGCCTCTCTCTCTGCCTCTCCCTGCTACCTACCTCCGCTCCGCTGCTGGAGGGGCTGGCTGACTGACTGACTGACTGACTGGCTGGCTGGCTGGCTGACTGGCTGACTGGCTGATGCGCTAGTGCCACCACTGCTCACAGTGAGAACTCCAACTATGATCCTATCACATGTATGGTATTGCTGTATGTGCAGTGCAGTATTTATCAAGACAAACCTATTCACTCATATAAACACATACATTCTGAAGTTTACATACACCTTAGCCAAATACATTTAAACTCAGTTTTTCACAATTCCTGACATTTAATCTTAGTAAAAATTCCCTGTTTTAGGTCAGTTAGGATCAACACTTTATTTTAAGAATGGGAAATGTCAGAATAATAGTAGAGAGAATGATTTATTTCAGCTTTTATTTCTTTCATCACATTCCCAGTGGGTCAGAAGTTTACGTACACTCAATTAGTATTTGGTAGCATTGCCTTTAAATTGTTTAACTTGGGTCAAACATTTCGGGTAGCCTTCCACAAGCTTCCCACAATAAGTTGGGTGAATTTTGGCCCATTCCTCCTGACAGAGCTGGTGTAACTGAGTCAGGTTTGTAGGCCTCCTTGCTCGCACACGCTTTTTCAGTTCTGCCCACACATTTTCTATAGGATTGAGGTCAGGGCTTTGTGATGGCCACTCCAATACCTTGACTTTGTTGTGCTTAAGCCATTTTGCCACAACTTTGGAATAAATATAAATAAAGGTGAAATAAAATAAAAATAAATACATTTGTCCATTTGGAAGACCCATTTGCGACCAAGCTTTAACTTCCTGACTGATGTCTTGAGATGTTGCTTCAATATATCCACATAATTTTCCTTCCTCATGATGCCATCTATTTTGTGAAGTGCACCAGTCCCTCCTGCAGCAAAGCACCCCCACAGCATGATGCTGCAACCCCCGTGCTTCACGGTTGGGATGGTGTTCTTCGGCTTGCAAGCGACCCCGTTTTTCCTCCAAACATAACGATGGTCATTATGGCCAAACAGTTCTATTTTAGTTTCATCAGACCAGAGGACATTTCTCCAAAAAGTACGATCTTTGTCCCCATGTGCAGTTGCAAACCGTAGTCTGGCTTTTTATGGCGGTTTTGGAGCAGTGGCTTCTTCCTTGCTGAGCGGCCATTCAGGTTATGTCGATATAGGACTCGTTTTACTGTGGATATAGATACTTTTGTACCTATTTCCTCCAGCATCTTCACAAGGTCCTTTGCTGTTGGTCTGGGATTGATTTGCACTTTTCGCACCAAAGTACGTTCATCTCTAGGAGACAGAACGCGTCTCCTTCCTGAGCGGTATGACAGCTGCGTGGTCCCATGGTGTTTATACTTGCGTACTATTGTTTGTACAGATGAACGTGGTACCTTCAGGCGTTTGGAAATTGCTCCGAAGGATGAACCAGACTTGTGGAGGTCTACAATTGTTTTTCTGAGGTCTTGGCTGATTTCTTTAGATTTTCCCATGATGTCAAGCAAAGAGGCAATGAGTTTGAAGGTAGGCCTTGAAATACATCCAGAGGTACACCTCCAATTGACTCAAATGATGTCAATTAGCCTATCAGAATCTTCTAAAGCCATGACATAATTTTCTGGAATTTTCCAAGCTGTTTAAAGGCACAGTCAACTTAGTGTATGTAAACTTCTGACCCACTGGAATTGTGAAAGTGAAATAATCTGTCTGTAAACAAATGTTGGAAAAATTACTTGTGTCATGCACAAAGTAGATGTCCTAACCGACTTGCCAAAAATATAGTTAGTTAACAAGAAATGTGTGGAGTGGTTGAAAAACAAGTTTTAATGACTCCAACCTAAGTGTATGTAAACTTCCGACTTCAACTGTACTTGTGTGTACTCCAGTGCTCATACACACACACATTGGGATAGACACACATACTCACAATCAATCATACTGTATGCACCATGCACAATCCCTCATTCATAGTAGAATCATAGTAGAATTACAGTAGAATCACAGTAGAATCACAGTAGAATCATAGTAGAATCACAGTAGAATCACAATGGAATCACAGTAGAATCACAGTAGAATCACAGTAGAATCATAGTAGTAGAATTCAATCCCAGCCTCTCCAGCACCAGCCCCAGCCTCATCAGGTACAAGGTTGAGCTTGAGTCTCTACTAGGCCTGTCTTTGTGAGAATGTGAACCAGGGCTTTGGCGATACTATCTGCAGCTTTTCAGCATGCAGTCTGGTATGGCGGCCCTGGCGGGGAGGGGAGGGGAGGGGAGGGCAGGCAGGGGAGAAAGAAGCAAAGCGCTTGAGGAAAGAAGAGATACCCATACAGTAAGGTATCTGTGTACGCTGTGTATGAGTGGTAGGATTAAACCCGGCAGTTAAATGAAGCCT
Source organism: Coregonus clupeaformis (assembly GCF_020615455.1). NCBI lineage: Eukaryota > Metazoa > Chordata > Actinopteri > Salmoniformes > Salmonidae > Coregonus > Coregonus clupeaformis. The sequence continues at coordinate 42,900,298 of NC_059199.1, forward strand.
GTTTTAAGGAGAACTTATCCTGGTCTGCGTCCGAAATGGCACCCTATTCCCTGTATAGTGCACTACTTTTGACCAGGGCCCAAAAGGGAACCCTTAGGGCTCTGGTCAAAAATAGTGTACTATATAGGGAATAGGGTGCCATTTGGGATGCAGCCCTGGCTTTAAACTGCTCTGTTGAAGGGAAAGCCTTCCTTTTCTCTTCCCCAACCTCACCTGGATGGCAGCCAAGGTGGGGAATAAGATGAAACGTGATCTGGTTGAAGATATGGCTTTTTTTTACAGTGATGGACAGAGGCAATCTTCCTCCTCTTTCCCTGATCTCTCATCTTTTACTCTCCTCTCTCTCTCTCTCTCTCTCTCTCTCTCTCTCTCTCTCTCTCTCTCTCTCTCTCTCTCTCTCTCTCTCTCTCTCTCTCTCTCTCCCCCCCTCTCTCTCCCTCTCTCTATCTCTCTCTCTCGTCTCACATATAGGAACTGGCTGCCAGATGGAGATGAGAAGTGAGGAGAGGTGATGAGTTGTTGTAGTGTAGGGCCCAGAGTTTTCCCTGGCCAGGTCGTGTGGTCAGGGTACACTGCTGGGCCTAGCAATATGTAAGATACCAGCTTTTCAAATACAGAGGGACAGGAACAGAAACCAGTCTTAGACATTTTGGGGTTAGATTTTTCAGAAGTAAAACAGTAACATCTTTCCATTCATTTTCCAAATCATGGATGTCTAAAGGAAAAAGGGTTACAGTACTGTATATGAGACCTCCTCAGTGAAAGTTTGTGTCTCTTACGAAACTTCTTCGTGTCTCTCTCTCCCTCCCCTCCTTTTATTCCCCTTGTCTCTTCCTCGGTTTCACCCCCTCCTTTTCTCTCTCTTTTTTACTGTCTCCATCCCTCCCTCCCTTCTTGTCTCTCTCTCTCTCTGTTTTGACCCATCCTTGTCTGTTGCCTCCCTCCTTGTTTCTCTGTCCTCCTCATCTCTCACCCCCCCCTCCCCCCTCACCCATCGGTCTCTTCTATCTCTCTTCACCATCCACAGGGAGCCAAAGCTTGTTTCCTGCGAGACATCCCCTTCTCAGCCATCTACTTCCCCTGCTATGCTCACGTGAAGGCCTACATGAGTGATGAGGATGGGAGGGTCGGACCGGGCAAGCTGCTGTTTTCAGGGGCCATAGCAGGTAAGATACCATGCAACACTGTGACTCAGACCCAGGGTCTTACACTCTAAGAACCTTAAAGTATTCTTCTGTTGTCCCCATAGGAGAACGCTTTGAATAACTGTTTTTAGTTGCAGGTAGAACTCTTTAGAAACGGTTTTACCTGGAACCAAAAAGGAGTTTCCTATGGGGACAGACAACGAACACTTTTGGAACCCTTTTTTCTAAGAGCAATTTATTATCTCCCTAGTCTGTCTCTCTCTCTCTCTCTCTCTCTCTCTCTCTCTCTCTCTCTCTATCTCTCTCTCAGCCTATATGATAGAGAAACTGTATACATTATACACACATCCAACCATATTGGTCATTGACGATCAGAAGATGACGATTCAGATGAAAAAACAATACTGTTAAAATGTTGTCACTAGCACAAGCTTAATAAGGAACCATTCTTGGGGAAGCAGAAAACCAAGCGTGAGCATTCCTGGTGGGTGGTGAGCCACCACATGGGCCCCGGCCCAGACCCAAGACCCTGGCTCCATCCCTCTAACCTCCTTCCCTCCCAGCCTCTGCCTCCACACCTCCCAGCCTCTATCCCGCTATCCTTCCCCCTCCCCATCCCTCCTTTCCTCCATTCCCCAGCCTCCACCCCTTTCTTTCCCCTATCCATCCCTCCCGCCTTCCATCCCTCCATTCCCCGTCCCTCTATCCCTCTATCCCTCCCTCCTTCCATCCCTCCATTCCCCGTCCCTCTATCCCTCCCTCCCTCCTTCCATCCCTCCATTCCCCGTCCCTCTATCCCTCTATCCCTCCCTCCTTCCATCCCTCCATTCCCCGTCCCTCTATCCCTCCCTCCCTCCTTCCATCCCTCCATTCCCCGTCCCTCTATCCCTCTATCCCTCCCTCCTTCCATCCCTCCATTCCCCGTCCCTCTATCCCTCCCTCCCTCCTTCCATCCCTCCATTCCCCGTCCCTCTATCCCTCCCAGCCTCCAGGCCTAAGGCCCCAGTAGTCACCGGTGACCACAGGCTCCATCGTGGTCGTCCCTAATTAGAGTGCTCAGCGATTGGCTGGAGGCTGGGGTTTGGAGCTAAGCACTGAGGGAGTAGACAGAGCCCAGAGAGAGACCAACCGCCTGCCTGCCAACAGGGTTTCAATAGGATGGGAGACTTTCCACTGCTAACATATAGGAACTGGCAACCTGAGCTCTGTCCCAAATGGCACCCTATTCCCTATATAGTGCACTACTTTTGACCATAGCCCATAGGGTCCATAGTCACTCTCTATGGGCCCATAAGGCTTTGGTCAAAAGTAGTGCACTATATAGGGAATAGGGTGCCAGTTGAGAGGCAGCCTGTGTGTTAGGAGTGTTAAGAGTGAGGAGCTGAGGGAGGGGAGGGTGGGGAGCTGGGTCGACAATAAACAGATCTCACAATACTGGCAAGCCGGAGGAAAGACATCCAACAGTTTTGATCCACAGTCTTCCAGGTCTCTTTCTCCTCCTACGTGAAAATATGATCTGGAGCGAGTCTGTAGGTTTAATATTTTTACTTGAGTGGGTTTATCTGAAAGAAAACAGCGTATAAGAAGGCGAGTGCAGAAGCCAAGCCAGGGTGGTTTGGAACGTCACAAGAAAAGGGTTAATATTTATTTTGAATCCTGAGGGATATGTCGGTCAGTACTGTAGTTCTGCTCTTCAGTGTGGAGTGAGCGGCGATCATGGCGCTACATGGAAAAGTCATATAAATCTAAAAAAGCATTCCTACTCCCAATCTCCCCCTTCGTCTTATTTTGATAATTCCCTCGACCGGGTCCGGGAGCTATGGTTTAGAAGCCTGAAATGCAGTTTATGATTTTGCATTTGCTCATAGCATTTATCACTCTTTTCTACATTTATCAGCGGTTAAGCCTTTTTGGCAATTAGCGCTTCACAGTCGGCGCAGGAAATTGAATTACACACTCAGTTTGGGCGGCATTATTTGCCAAGCAGACCCCCTGATCCCAGAACACACTGCAGAGCTGGTCATCTCCCAGTTCCTCCTCCTCCTCCTCCTCCTCTCTCTCTCTCTCTTTTAGTTTCTCTTACACTCTCTCTATGGCTGTAGAGGAATAGGCTTTCTGAGGTAGCTTTGAGAGGGAGATTTAAGACTGTGTTCCTGTGTTTTGAGTCTCCTTAGCACTTTGAATGTGCTGTGAAGCCAGTTGAGTTCTCCTCTCCTCTCCCTCCTCTCCTCTCCCTCCTCTCCTCTCCCTTTCTCTCCCCTCCCCTCCTCTCCTCCCCCTTCCTATCCTCTCCACTCCTCTCCCCTCCTCTCCTCTCCTCCCCCCCCCTCTCCTCTCCTCTCCCCTCCTTTCCTCTCATCTCCTGTCCTCTCATATGAAGGATATCAGTGCAGGTGGTCTTTCCAGTTCTGTCACAGTTGCAGTGAGTGAGTTGATCAGTGGTTGAATTGAATGGCTCGTTTAGGTTGAAGACGTGTAGCTAGAAGTCTGTGTGACTAGCTGGTGAAGAGGCCGGTGATGGTAATGACTGTGCGTGGTGGTCGAAAGCAGCCATTGATGATTGAGGCCATTCATAGCTGAAGTGGCTGGAGAGGGCTGCCCGCATGGGGCCCCCAGTCACCAGTCACTGGCACGTGGGATGCCTTTGTGTGTCCATCTCATTACCTCGTATTGTCTGCCTCTTGAGGGAGAAAACCATGAACATTACATAGTAGCTCCAATGCAGTTTTCTAATTTATTTTTCTGATCGTACACAACTTTCTGTGGGAAGGATCAAGAGAGTAGTTCTACATATCACTCACTGGTCCTCATTCAGATGACCAAAGGCTCAAATTAAAGTAGGATTTGATGATGTTTTGAAATAAGTACAAACGTAGACAAGAGGAGTTAGATAAAAATCTCATCGAGAGTTCAACTTTGTTTATTCGTCATATACTCATGATATACATGGAGGACACAGTGCAATGGGTTCAAGTATAACCTTTGTATAACCCAACAGCAGAAACATATACAGACAGATTGAGCAGAAATAGTGATGCAGGACAACAGAACCACTACATTCACAGACACTACCAACTCTGATGCAAGATAACAGAACCACTACATTCACAGACAGTACTAACACTGATGCAGGATAACAGAACCACTACATTCACAGACAGTACCAACACTGATGCAGGATAACAGAACCACTACATTCACAGACAGTACTAACACTGATGTAGGATAACAGAACCACTACATTCACAGACAGTACTAACACTGATGCCGGGTAACAGAACCACTACATTCACAAACAATATGGAGACTGATGCAGGATAACAGAACCACTACATTCACAGAGAGTACAAACACTGATGCAGGGTAACAGAACCACTACATTCACAGACAGTACTAATACTAATGCAGGATAATGGAACCACTACATTCACAGACAATATGGAGACTGATGCAGGATAACAGAACCACTACATTTACAGACAGTACCAACACTGATGCTGGATAACAGAACCACTACATTCACAGACAGTACTAACACTGATGCAGGATAACAGAACCACTACATTCACAGACAGTACTAACACTGATGTAGGATAACAGAACCACTACATTCACAGACAGTACTAACACTGATGCCGGGTAACAGAACCACTACATTCACAAACAATATGGAGACTGATGCAGGATAACAGAACCACTACATTCACAGACAGTACTAACACTGATGTAGGATAACAGAACCACTACATTCACAGAGAGTACAAACACTGATGCAGGGTAACATAACCACTACATTCACAGAGAGTACAAACACTGATGCAGGGTAACATAACCACTACATTCACAGAGAGTACAAACACTGATGCAGGGTAACATAACCACTACATTCACAGAGAGTACAAACACTGATGCAGGATAACAGAACCACTACATTTACAGACAGTACCAACACTGATGCCAGATAACAGAACCACACATTCACAGACAGTACCAACATTGATGCAGGATAACAGAACTACTACATTCACAGACAGTACTAACACTGATGCAGAATAATGGAACCACTACATTCACAGACAGTACTAACACTGATGCAGGATAACAGAACCATTACGTTCACAGACTATACGGAGACTAATGGAGGATAATGGAACCACTACATTCACAGACAGTACCAACACTGATGCAGGATAACATAACCACTATATTCACAGACAGTACCAACACTGATTTAGGATAACAGAACGACTACATTCACAGACAGTACCAACAGTGATGCCGGATGACAGAACCACACATTCACAGACAGTACCAACACTGATGCCGGATAACATAACCACACATTCACAGACAGTACTAACACTGATGCTTGAAAACAGAACCACACATTCACAGACAGTACCAACACTGATGCCGGATAACATAACCACACATTCACAGACAGTACTAACACTGATGCCGGATAACATAACCACACATTCACAGACAGTACCAACACTGATGCCGGATAACATAAGCACTACGTTCACAGACTATACGGAGACTGATGCAGGATAACAGAACCACTACATTCACAGACAGTACCAACACTGATGCAGGATAACTGAACCACTACATTCACAGACACTACCAACACTGATGCAGGATAACAGAACCATTACATTCACAGACAGTACTAACACTGATGTAGGATAACAGAACCACTACATTCACAGACAGTACTAACAAGTACTGAATCAGAATCCTGAGAGCCGCCAGGGTGCTGAGTGAGGTGTTCTCTCCTTAGGCATGCCCGCGGCCTCCCTGGTGACCCCAGCCGATGTTATCAAGACCAGGCTACAAGTGGCGGCCCGTGCCGGCCAGACCACGTACAGCGGCCTCGTTGACTGCTTCTGGAAGATTCTGAAGGAGGAGGGACCACGGGCCTTCTGGAAAGGAGCGGGAGGTATCACCACATTTTTATTAATGTCTGATGATGATGTGATATAAATGGCAGATTTAGTTTATTTCCAGTTGAAAGCGTGGAATTATTTGTATTATTATCTAAAAAAAGTTGACTGATGAGGAGTGGTGTAGATTGCTTTCTAGGTCTTATTTGACAGTGTTGTTGTTTTAATAACCATATTCCACTACTATGTCACAGTGTACCATGGTCATCTCTAGCTAATTTGCAACTGTTTTTTTAACCCTTCATATGGCACATTATTTAGCCTGAAATCCAGACCTGTTTTGTGCTAACATTTCACTCCTTGTTTTGCATGACAAGCAGTGGCAAGGAGTGGAATGTTAGCACAAACAGACTGGTACCCAGGCTCCACATAGTTTACACAGTAGTGTAATAGTGAAATAGTGTTATTGAGAGTTGTGGTTTTTCACTGTAGCCCGAGTGTTCCGGTCCTCACCTCAGTTTGGGGTCACCCTGGTGACCTATGAACTCCTGCAGAGGTGGTTCTACGTGGACTTCGGCGGACAGTAAGTCAGAACTCCTCCCTCTCCTCATCTGAATGACATAAGCCTGGCCCGTATTCATAACGTGTCTCAGCATAGGAGGGCTGATCTAGGATCCGGACCCCCCCTTGTCCATATAATCTTATTCATTATTATTTAAAATACCAAACTGATCCTATATCAGCACTCTTACTCTGAGACACTTCATGAATAACGGTCCTGATGTCTTGTCGGATATTAGACTAGATTGCTCAGTCTTGCTGAGGAAATTCAGACAATCACACGATAAAATCAACAACAAAAAAATCAAAAAACGTAAATGTCAGAATCGTCCAGTTGGGAATGATAGCTTCTACTGACTATTGCTGTGTGACACAAAATGATGGTCATTTCTAGCAGCTCTTTACTGCCAACCTTTCAACACAGGGAGAGAGATGTGTAGTTACACAAAGAATACATTACCATTTAAAACCATGCAGAGGGTTAAATGAAAAGCTTGGCTACCCATTGTGTGGGTGCACTTCTTTGTCTCCAGAGGAACAAGAAGTGACATGAGACCAAAATAATTTTAGAGTAGATCAGCTGACTAGCTTCACCCTTTACTTGGTTGTATCCCAAATGGCACCCTATTCCTATAGGGCTCTGGTCAAAAGTAGTGCACTATATAAAGAATAGGTCACCATTTGGGATGCAGACCATTACTTGGTGGGATGGACGTGACATTTCCTAAACTAATGTAGGGCAGTCCTAAACTACAGAGCTCCAGAGCTGTGATGTAAGGGCAGTCCTAAACTACAGAGCTCCAGAGCTGTGATGGAGGGCAGTCCTAAACTACAGAGCTCCAGAGCTGTGATGTAAGGGCAGTCCTAAACTACAGAGCTCCAGAGCTGTGATGTAGGGCAGTCCTAAACTACAGAGCTCCAGAGCTGTGATGTAGGGCAGTCCTAAACTACAGAGCTCCAGAGCTGTGATGTAGGGCAGTCCTAAACTACAGAGCTCCAGAGCTGTGATGTAAGGGCAGTCCTAAACTACAGAGCTCCAGAGCTGTGATGTAAGGGCAGTCCTAAACTACAGAGCTCCAGAGCTGTGATGTAGGACAGTCCTAAACTACAGAGCTCCAGAGCTGTGATGTAGGGCAGTCCTAAACTACAGAGCTCCAGAGCTGTGATGTAGGGCAGTCCTAAACTACAGAGCTCCAGAGCTGTGATGTAGGGCAGTCCTAAACTACAGAGCTCCAGAGCTGTGATGTAGGACAGTCCTAAACTACAGAGCTCCAGAGCTGTGATGTAGGGCAGTCCTAAACTACAGAGCTCCAGAGCTGTGATGTAGGGCAGTCCTAAACTACAGAGCTCCAGAGCTGTGATGTAGGGCAGTCCTAAACTACAGAGCTCCAGAGCTGTGATGTAGGGCAGTCCTAAATTACAGAGCTCCAGAGCTGTGATGTAAGGGCAGTCCTAAACTACAGAGCTCCAGAGCTGTGATGTAAGGGCAGTCCTAAACTACAGAGCTCCAGAGCTGTGATGTAGGGCAGTCCTAAACTACAGAGCTCCAGAGCTGTGATGTAAGGGCAGTCCTAAACTACAGAGCTCCAGAGCTGTGATGTAAGGGCAGTCCTAAACTCCAGAGCTCCAGAGCTGTGATGGAGGGCAGAGAGAATCACTTTGACTTGTGCTCTTTCTCTTTCCAGCTTTTCGGGGTAGAAATGAGCTCATGTTCCTTGGCAGAGCAAACTGGTCACTCTTTAGAATGCACTTCTCTAATGTTCCATTGACCAATAAGAGACAGAGACAGGAGGGTAAGGGGGTGAGTTTTAGGATAAGCGTCACCAAAAACATTACATTCACTATTATACTGTACATGTAATTGTATTGACAGAATTTAGTCAATACTTTGGGGTTCTTTCTGTCCTAAATATTCTAAAATAACATGCATACTGTATGCATAATGTGGTCTTCACAGACTTTGCTCCATTCTCAAAAATGTTCAGAAAAACGTTCAGTTAATACTCTACTGCTCGATGGTGTGGTGTGGGTTTGAAATGTGTTCCTTGTTGTCCGTATTGGAAAGATATCACAGAAATGAGTATATGAAACCATTGTGGGATATTAATTTATTTCTGGTTCCAGTGCTCTGGGGAAAAATAGCACTCTAAAAAATAAAAAAGATATAAATAAATAGCTCTCTCGCCCAGTCTTAATATTCGATTAAGATGTTTATTTTTTGTGGTGGACAATGTTTAATATAAAAACTCTTAACTCTTCCCTCTCTCTCTCGCGGTCTCTTTTCCCTCCACTTTTGGTTTCTCTCTTTTCTGTCTCTCTCTTTCTCTCCTCCCTTGTTTCTCCTTCCCTCTCTTTTTCCCCCTCCCTCCACCTCCCGCTCTCCCCCTCTCTCTCCTCCATCTCTCTATCCTCCTTTCACCTCACCACCCTCCCTCCTCCTCCCTCTCTCTCCCCCCTCCCTCCTCCCTCTCTTACCCCTCTCTCTCTTCTCACCCTCTATCTCCTCCCTCTCCCCTCTCCCCTCTCCTTCTCTCTCCACACCACAGAAAACCGTCTGGCTCGGAGCCGACTCCCAAGTCTCGGATCAGCCTGCCGGCGCCCAGCCCCGACCACATCGGAGGCTTCAGGTTGGCCGTGGCCACGTTCGCTGGCATCGAAAGCAAATTTGGACTCCACCTCCCAAGATACAACGTGCACGTAACCCCCCCTGTCCAAGGAGGACCCCCCTTGAATTGAACCTCCTCTGCCCACCCGTAGGGGGCAGAATAGAGCACACGCGCAATCGTTACACCCCCTCCCTCCCACCCCCGCCCCGTCGAGCACTTGGAATATTCCACCCGAAAGAGAGGCACATTCTGACTAGTGTGATGTGCCTCGCTAGGCTTTAAAGAAAAATAGGTATCTATGTTTTAGTTGATATGAGACATTAATAAAAAAACGATTAAGAACTTCTTGAAACAACCTTTATATGTCATGGTCTAAAAGCACACCAGCTTGGTTTAGCTTCTGTTTTAGTCTCATCTAGCCGTAAAGATGACTTTTTGAGTCAGTCTTATTGTGAAGATCAAGGGCTCTATTCAATCTCTATCGCTGAAGCTAGAAATTTAAAAATAATTTCCTATTGAGCCGACATCTGCAGCATTTACCGTGAATGCAGTCTCCGCTGACGTGGGAGCATTGCCATTAAATTTCAATCACGCTGTAACACTGAATTTGTGATAGCTACAGTACTGACATTGTGTGTCTAGAGTAGTGCCATTCTAGTTGGTATTTTAACACAGTAGAAGAGGGGCTGGCCATGACTTGAATTAGACCTGGACTGCTTCCTGTCATTACATCATCACTAAAGCTGGGACTCATTCAAATATGCATTGTCAACAAGCGCATTGCACTTGATTTTTTAAGGTAATTTATGCTTGAGCCAACATGCGTAGCGTTTACCATGAATGTGAATGTCCGGCTGACAGTGCAATGTGCTTGTCGACAACAAGCTTTGATTGAATTCCGGCCTAACCATATAATGGTGAATTTACTGTCTTCCACCTGTGAGTTTGTCTGATAGAACCTCAACAGAATAAGCCCTATCTGTCAAATGGACATGTTTTTATTTCCATGTTAAATGTGACGTTATCGATGGGGAAAGTAACACAAGCACGCACATCCGAACAATGGTTCTTCTGTACATATGAGAACGAACAGAGAGACATTTTCATATTGATACGGTTCGCTGAGTTGCTTTTTGGATACTGTGAAGAAAAAAGACGAATAATCTTGATCATGAAAAAGATCGACCAAACTAAACACTTGAACGTAATTATACTGTTCAGTGTAACCACCATTTTCACACTGTATTACTACGGTACTGTAGTGACTATCTGTTATCCTAAGTTGAGTTGTCTGTCAGCTCAAACTGTGCTGTGTGTTGAATTAATGTCTTATTTAAAGAGTCAGGGCACAGCAGAGCAGAGGGAGAGCAGAAAGATAATGTCACTGACTAGCTATACTACACTACAATACACTATACTATACTACATTACACGATACTATACTACACTACATTACACTATACTATACTAGCTGCTCGTTGTCACGGAAGACGCCCACATTTAAACTTGTACAGGAGAGGAGTATTATATGGCGTGTAATAATTGTGCCTTACTGTATGTATGGCAGCAATATTTATATACACTGAGTGTACAAAACATTAGGAACACCTTCCTAATATTGAGTTGCACCCCCTTTTGCCCTCAGAAAAGCCTCAATTCGTCGGGGCGTGGACTACAAGGTGTCGAAAGCATTCCACAGGGATGCTGGCCCATGTTGACTCCATTGCTTCCCACAGTTGTGTCAAGTTGGCTGGATGTCCTTTGGTTGGTGGACCATTCTTGATGCACACGGGAAACTGTTGAGTGTGAAAACCCAGCAGCGTTGCAGTTCTTGACACACACAAACCGGTGCGCCTGGCGCCTACTACCATACCCCGTTCAAAGGCACTTAAATCTTTTGTCTTGCCCATTCACCCTCTGAATAGCACACATACACAATCCATGTCTCTATTGTCTCAAGGCTTAAAAATTATCCTCCCCTTCATCTACACTGGTTGAAGTGGATTTAACAAGTGACATCAATAAGGGATCTAAGGGTAGCTTTCACTTTGATTCACCTGGTCAGTCTGTCAATGTTTTGTACACTCAGTGTATATGTACTAATACAATTAAAAAGAAACGTCTAACGTTAGTAAACAAAGCGTGTGTGCGTGTGTTCTTTTACAAGGTTGTGGTGCGACAATTCAGAGAAAAGCTTGACGCCTGGTAAGAGGTGAGAATCATAACAGACAAACGTCCAACTTGTGACACTATAATTACCAGAGGTGTGGACTCGAGTCATGTGACTTGGACTCGAGTCAGACTCGAGTCATGAATTTGATGACTTCAGACTCGACTCGACAAAATGTACAAAGACTTGCAACTCGACTTGGACTTTAACATCAATGACTCGTGACTTGACTTGGACTTGCGCCTTATGACTCGAGAAGACTTGCTACGAGGACTTGTAATGACTTGCAAAGGCTTGCTAAGAGGACTTGAAATGACTCGAAACTAAAATGTAGGACTTTGGACTCGACTTGAGACTTGATGGCTTTGACTTTTGACTCGACTTGGGACTTGCCTCATCTTTGACTCGACTTGACTCGGGACTCGAGGGCAAAGACTTGAGACTTACTTGTGACTTGCATAACAATGACTTTGTCCCACCTCTGATAATTACAGTAGTTTAACAACAAGTATACAAGCTAACAGTTCTTCAGCCATGATTTATTGGCAGATATATCATGATAAACAGCGGGCACACACTCTAGATGACAATATATGTCTATTCATTACAGTACACGTAGCACTTCCACTAAACAAAGTGCTAAACTAGAATTTGTTGCTTACATTTTACATTTTAGTCATTTAGCAGACGCTCTTATCCAGAGCGACTTACAGTTAGTGAGTGCATACATTTTCATACTGGCCCCCCGTGGAAAACGAACCCACAACCCTGGCGTTGCAAGCGCCATGCTCTATCAACTGAGCTACACGGGGCCCTTGAATAGTGCAATAACCCTCACATACGTATATATAACATTGACATAAAGCAGTTACAGACATCCACAACATATTAGAACATATCTATGAAGCTGTAAGAACCTATAAATGTGTTGCATGCATGTAGGGGGTTGGATACTGAGAAAAGCACAACAACAGCACTATGAACATGAGACTTCTGTAACATGACAACATAGAGTTCTATAGGCCCTGTCGAATTGTTCTCACTGCTAGTTTCACAGCGCTTCACAGCTGTAGTGAGACCTATGATTGGATATGGGATTCCCTTAGGTTCTAAGCACTGTATGATAACTGACCACATACAGTAAGTTCATCAATAAATTATGAATATAGTAAATTACAAAAAGGCCCGAGGTGCTTATACGACTAACATATATTAACATAAATTCCAAAAACATAAATTCCCCAAAATGTGATGTAAATACAGTAGAGTGAAAGCACGTTGTAGCCTGGACACTGTTGGAATAGTGGTCGCGTTCCCCTGCTCAGACGGTGTTTGCATCAACCAATGGTTGCTTGTCACGTCATCGACTGTGCAGTCGGGCACCAGATTACTATAACATGATGTGGTTAGCTGATACGTAAAATACCTTTTCAAGTGTTGTAAGATCTGGCATGCGTCAGCAACGGCTGAGCAGGAGAACACGACCCGTAGCTGTCACAGAGAGACTGAGGGGGGCGGGGTCTAGAAACACATGCTGCTGCTTTGACAGGTGCGTGAAATCATGTTATAAAGGTGTGAGAATAAAGCCTTCTGATGGGCTGGATCTCCTAGTGAGCCGCCCAGTGTGCCTGGCGATGCTCGGTGATCCTATTGGATCCTGCAGTGATTCGTTCAATCCTATGGCGTCAGTTCCACAGGCCCTTCCTCCTCGCCGTCGGCCCGGTTGGCCTTTATCTCCATCAGGGTGCGGGCGAAGCGTGCCCAGTCCTCACTGTGGGGCACTGCCAGCTGGGAGGAACCACAGAGAGAAAAACTAAATGTATCCACCTTCACACTGGTAGATATCCCCAATCATCTTTTCTATACAATAGATTATGTTTTGACCAATAACTGAGTCTTTGTCAGGATCAGATTGGCTGGTTTATCAGCCTCATGAGCAAATACAGTCCAGTATATGTATGTTTCTGTTCATGGTCTAAATCTATGGTCTCCTCATCTGCTGTCCAATACATTTACATTTCACAGTACGAAAAGTCCCTCAAGAATCGAGAAATTCAATTTTAGCTTTTACTTGAAGTTTCAAGTTAATCTAGTCAATGTCTAAAAAAATATGTATTCACTAACTGTAAGTCGCTCTGGATAAGAGCGTCTGCTAAATGACTAAAATGTAAAAATGTAATGTAAATGGTCAGTGAAATGTACACGCGTTAACCACATAACTTTGTTTCATTTGTTACAAGTTTTTTATGACTGTGACCTCCAGTAACCTGTCATGGCGAAGCTCTGCTGTGAAAGTCAAATGAAAAGGTCACTTGGTTGGTTGGTTGCTGGAGCTGCCACCCAGGCTGTCACCACGGTTACCACTCTGCAGGCTATAATTAACCAGCAATAAGGAGGTGGGAGGGGACAGCGGCCATTTTAAACCCTCAGAGCTTTTAAAGCACACCAGGGGTCCTCCTCAGGGAAATCATCATCAATACACTTAGTCTGCATCATAAATGGCACACAATTCCCTATTTAGTGCACTACTTTTAACATGAGCCCATAGTAGTGCACTAAACAGGGAATAGGGTGCCATTTAGGATGAAGCCTGACATTCCCACCTGCCCTGGCACTGAAGAGCATTTAACCAGAGAGGGACAATGTGTAATGTCATTATTGTACAACATAGATCTATGATTGGATATTGCACTGCTTTATATAGCCTTAAGGAACAAAAAAACATCTGTGGATGAAATAAGAAAACATTTATCATGTTTGTAAATGATATCATAAATAGGACTGGTGGAGTTGTGACACATGCAGCTAACAAACATTTATGGAAATGTCTGCTCTATCCAAAATTACAACCAACTAATTGCAGCATTTCCGCATAAATGGAAGAGGCAAGTGGAAGGGGGAGCAGGTAAGGAACTTACATGAATTACCAAAACCGGTTAAATAAAATTGTGATAAATAAAAAAGTATACCAGTTTAATTTAAGGACCAAAAAATAGACAGCTGTGCCAAACAGGTTGCAAAATAGTTTGGAAGAGATTTTCGATGTACCGATTCCATGGCACATGGTTTATGAACTGATACAAAAACAACGCCGGATTCAAAACTTAAGAGTTTTTCGATTTAAATGATTATACGAAATTCTTGCAACCAATAGAATGTTATATATATATTGGGGATACAACCATCCCAGCTCTGCAGATCATTAGATAACTTGTTTTGGTACTGCCCATATGTAGCTTGTTTTTGGTCGCAGGTTCAGGAATGGCTGAAGAATTGCAACATTTACCTGGAGCTGCAAATAGCACTGCTGGGTGATTTGGAAATCAATCAATAATCTAATAATACTCTTAGCAAAAAAATGTATCTTTAATTTACAATCTGTAGAAACTATGACAATAGAAAGGTTCAGAACTTTTGTGAAACATCACAGCACAGTTGAAAAATATATGGCAGCTAGAAATCAAAACTGGATGGTGTTCAGAGATAGATGGGAGGGGTTGAAGGGAGCTGAAGTGAGGGACAAAAAAAAACACGAGATAACTAATGTAAAATATACTGCGTCCGTAAAATGTATATAGTATATTATAGTGCATTCGGAAAGTATTCAGACCCCTTGACTTTTTCCAAATGTTGTTAAGTTATTCTAAAATGGATTAAATTGTTTCCCCCGCCCCTCGTCAATCTACACACAATACCCCATAATGAAAAAGCAAAAACAGGATTTTACATTTTTCTGCAAATGTATTACAAATAAAAACGGAAATATCACATTTACATAAGTATTCAGACTCTTTACTCAGTACTTTGTTGAAGCACCTTTGGCAGCGATTACAGCCTCAAGTCTTCTTGGGTATGAGGCTACAAGCTTGGCACACCTGTATTTGGGGAGTTTCTCCCGTTCTTCTCTGCAGATCCTCTCAAGCTCTGTCAGGTTGGATGGTGAGCGTCGCTGCACAGCTATTTTCAGAGATGTTCGATCGGGATCAAGTCCAGGCTCTGGCTGGGCCACTCAAGGACCAAGGACCAAGGCCCTTCTCCCCCGATTGCTCAGTTTGGCCGCACGGCCAGCTCTAGGAAGAGTCTTGGTGGTTCCAAACCTCTTCCATTTAAGAATGATGGAGGCCACTGTGTTCTTGGGGACCTTCAATGCTGCAGAAATGTTTTGGTACCCTTCCCCAGATCTGTAACTCGACACAATCCTGTCTCGAAGCTCTACGGACAATTCCTTCAACCTCATGGCTTGGTTTTTGCCCTGACATGCACTGTCAACTGTGGGACCTTATATAGACAGGTGTGTGCTTTTCCAAATCATGTCCAATCAAGTTGGAGAAACATCTCAAGGATGATCAATGGAAACAGGATGCACCTGAGCTCAATTTCGAGTCTCATAGCAAAGGGTCAGAATACTTATGTAAATAAGGTATTTCTGCTACGCAAAAATGTCTAAAACTCTGTGTAGTTTGATGAGGAATTATTATTTTTTAATCCATTTTAGAATAAGGCTGTAATGTAACAAAATGTGGAAAAAGTCAAGGGGTCTAAATACTTTCCAAATGCACTGTATAAGCTGGAAGTAGAATCCTAAGTGTTGTTGTCCATTAGTTTACTCCAATTATGGAGAGGGATGGTAGGGTTAAAGGAAAATAATAAAGAAGGAAAATATATACGGTCCCAGTCAAAAGTTTGGACACACCTACTCATTCAAGGGTTTTTCTTTATTTGGACTATTTTCTACATTGTAGAATAATAGTGAAGACATCAAAACTATGAAATAACACATATGGAATCATGTAGTAACCAAAAAAGTGTTAAACAAATCAAAATATATTTTATATTTGAGATTCTTCCAAAAATAGCCACCCTTTTCCTTGATGACAGCTTTGCACACTCTTGGCATTCTCTCAACCAGCTTCACCTGGAATGCTTTTCCAACAGTCTTGAAGGAGTTCCCACATATGCTGAGCACTTGTTGGCTGCTTTTCCATCACTCTGCGGTCCGACTCATCCCAAACCATCTCAATTGGGTTGAGGTCGGGGGATTGTGGAGGCCAGGTCATCTGATGCAGCACTCCATCACTCTCCTTCTTGGTAAAATAGCCCTTACACAGCCTGGAGGTGTGTTGGGTCATTGTCCTGTTGAAAAACAAATGATAGTCCCACTAAGCCCATATCAGATGGGATGGCGTATCACTGCAGAATGCTGTGGTACCCATGCTGGTTAAGTGTGCCTTGAATTCGAAATAAATCACAGACAGTGGCACCAGCAAAGCACCCCAACACCATAACACCTCCTCCTCCATGCTTTATGGTGGGAACTACACATGCGGAGATCATCCATTCACCCACACCGCGTATCACAAAAAACAAAAATCTCCAATTTGGACTCCAGACCAAAGGACAGATTTCCACCGGTCTAATGTCCATTGCTTGTGTTTTTTGGCCCAAGCAAGTCTCTTCTTCTTATTGGTGTCCTTTAGTAGTGGTTTCTTTGCAGCGATTCGAACATGGAGGCCTGATTCACACAGTCTCCTCTGAAGAGTTGATGTTGAGATGTGTCTGTTACTTCAACTCTGTGAAGCATTTATTTGGGCTGCAATTTCTGAGGTGCAGTTAACTCTAATGAATTTATCCTCTGCAGCAGAGGTAACTCTGGGTGTTCCTTTCCTGTGGCGGTCCTCATGAGAGCCAGTTTCATCATAGTGCTTGATGGTTTTGTGACTGCACTTGAAGAAACTTTCAAAGTTCTTGAAATGTTCCGTATCCCCCCTACCTTGTCACAACACACCTGATTGGCTCAAACGCATTAAGAAGGAAAGAAATTCCACAAATTAACTTTTAAGAAGGCACACCTGTTAATTGAAATGCATGAGGTGACTACCTCATGAATCTGATTGAGAGAATGCCAAGAGTGTGCAAAGCTGTCATCAAGGCATAGGGTGGCTATTTGAAGAATCTCAAAATATTTACCCAAAAATATTGGAAATGATGCAGATAATTACATTGATAGGAGCCACAATCTAGCTGCAATATTAAAGCTGATTGTTTGATTGTTTCTGTATTCAATGGCGCTAGCTACGTCGTTTGGCAACACGATGACAAGTCGAGTTGGCTAAAGCAGAAACCGGCCGGCACCCAGGGTAAAGCTTTTATGGGAATTACAATAAATTATAGGTTACAGGGAAAGCCAATTAAAGTATTTACAGAGCACTTAACAAGGTCAAGCAACATGAACTATAAAACCTCTGAGAACACAAAACAAAGCCAGCAACAAGAAACTATCCACATATCCATTCCATATTACTGTTCCATCTCACACACCAGAGACATTTATTTGTATTCTCTGAAAATATAATTCAGGATAATAAACTACTTCATTATACACTATATAGATCTGCCCCGGTCAACTATAAGTGCTGTTATTGTGAAGTGGAAACGTCTAGGAGCAACAACGGCTCAGCTGCAAAGTGGTAGGCCACACAAGCTCACAGAATGGGACCGGCAAGTGCTGAAGCGCGTAGCGCATAAAAATAGTCTGTTCTCGGTTGCAACACTCACTACCGAGTTCCAAACTGCCTCTGGAAGCAACGTCAGCACAATAACTGTTAGTCGGGAGCTTCACGAAATGGGTTTCCATGCCTAAGATCACCATGCGCAATGCCAAGAGTCAGCTGGAGTGGTGTAAAGCTTGCTGCCATTGGACGCTGGAGCAGTGGAAACGCGTTCTCTGGAGTGATGAATCACGCTTCACCATCTGGCAGACCAACGGATTAATCTGGGTTTGGCGGATGCCAGGAGAACGCTACCTGCCTCAATGCATAGTGCCAACTGTGGAGGAGGAATAATGGTCTGGGGCTGTTTTTCATGGTTCAGGCTAGGCCCTTTAGTTCCAGTGAAGGGAAATCTTAACGCTACAGCATACAGTGACATTCTAGACGATTCTGTGCTTCCAACTTTGTGGCAACAGTTTGGGGAAGGCCCTTTCTTGCTCCAGCATGACAATGGCCCCGTGCACAAAGCAAGGTCCATACAGAAATGGTTTGTCAAGATCGGTGTGGAAGTACTTGACTGGCCTGCACAGAGCCCTGACCTCAACCCCATCGAACACCTTTGGGATTAATTGGAACGTCGACAGCGAGCCAGGCCTAATCGCCCAACATCAGTGCCTGACCTCACTAATGCTCTTGTGGCTGAATGGAAGCAAGTCCCCGCAGCAATGTTCCAACATCTAGTGGAAAGCCTTCCCAGAAGAGTGGAGGCTGTTATAGCAGCAAAGGGGGGACGAACTCCATATTAATGCCCATGATTTTGGAATGAGATGTTCGACGAGAAGGTGTCCACATACTTTTGGTCATGTAGTGTATTTACATTTTACATTTTAGACATTTATCAGATGCTCTTATCCAGAGCGACTTACAGTTAGTGAGTGAGTGCATACATTTTTAATATTTTTTTAATTTATTTTTTGGTATTTTTTTAAAATGTCAGAATATCTATTTAACCTTTTTTAGCTAGGTAATTGAGAACAAATTATATTTTATAATAACAACCTGGTGTAATATCATTATAATATAATGATATAATTGATATTGAAAATAATAACATTGAGGCATAAACAGCCTACTATGATTTCGTCCCAAATGTGGTACCCTATTCCCTACATTCCTACGGTCCATGATCAAAAGTAGTGCACTACATAGGGAATAGGGTTCCATTTGAGATGCAGATTATGACTGTACAGATCAGCAGGACAATTGCCTCTCCACCATTCCATCATGTTGCATTGTTGCTAGACCAATCCATTCTAGTTTTAGCTCTTTCTTTACGGTGTTCACTAGCTTCAGTCCTTTCAGGACATAAAAACCCTTCAAATTACACTTGAGCCTTTATTTATGAGCCGCCATTACCATCAACCAACAGAGAGGGAGAAAGAGAGGGGGAGTGAGAGAGAGAGAGAGAGAGAGAGAGAGAGAGAGAGAGAGAGAGAGAGGGATCGAGAGGGGGAGAGAGAGGAGAGAGAGAGAGAGAGAGAGAGAGAGAGAGAGAGAGAGAGAGAGAGAGAGAGAGAGAGAGAGGGATCGAGAGAGGGGAGAGAGAGAGAGAGAGAGAGAGAGAGAGAGAGAGAGAGAGAGAGAGAGAGAGGGATCGAGAGAGGGGGAGAGAGAGAGGGAGAGAGAGGGTCTGCGTCCCAAATTAGAAGGCACCCCACACAGTAGACACACACAAGGCACAAACCAGAGCCCAAAAAGAACCCTACAAACATGGGATTCAGGGAGGTTGGCCACTTTGTGGTGGAGGTAAAAGTCATGTGGAGAAAGAAGGGATAGAGGAGAAATACCAACACAAACATCACATGTGAAATTTGTGGTTTCAAATGTTAAAAACTTTCACGTGAAAATCATTCACATGTAAAAATCACATTTGCCACTTCACATGTACAAATCTAACTTTCACATGTGGAATTGCAAGTTCACGTGAAAATCAATCATATGTGAAAATCAATCACATGTGAAAATCAAATTTGCACTTTCTCATGTAAGAAAACGCCACGTGAAAATCTCACTTTCACATGTGGAATTGCAAGTTCACATGTGAAAAACAATCACGTGAAAATCTAATTTGCAGTTTCACATGTAAGAAAACTCCAACTGTGAAAATCTCACTTTCACATGTGGAATTGCAGAATCACATGTGGGATTGAAATAATGTTATTCTCCTCACATGTGAACAGATTGTATTAACATGTTGCAGTAGCAATGTTTCCCTCGTTGGAATTACGTGACCACATCTAAAAATCGTTTTAGATTTTGCAAGTAATTCGCGGAACAGTGGACAGAATTCTTTTTTTGGGGCAGGTTAATGAATCACGTTCAAATGGCGACATAGTTCTGCTGCATGAAGGTCACTGCCTGTTAAAGGGGCAATCCTTAGTTGCTACATACATTTTTGGACTTGTAAAGTATAGATATGTACCCATTGATTCTTGAAGAATATAACACATAAATGCCTCATGAGCTTAGTTCAACTGTCCTTCCCCATCAGAACCCAAAATATGAGCTGGTTTTACTCCAATGTTTGTAAACAAAGTAAATGTCAACAACCACTGTATAGGCTAAACAAATGGTTAAAACTATAATTTTGATATCATGGATGGTTAGTCCTTGCATCCATAGCTCTGTCTATGAATTTGAGAATGGTTTTGCATTTCTCCAGCCCCATCCCTTAGCTTTTTACTGAAACTGTGGCGGGCAGTACACTTTGTTAATCTTTCAATTACGGATTGCTGCTTTAAACACCTTTAATAGAGTAATAGTGTTATTATATGGTGCAATCCTCCAGTGATTTACTTTTGTGCCATTAATATCAAGAAAAACTTCTGAAGTCGAGAACAAAATAGTAGTATTGCAAACAAAAATAATGATATTGAAAGCAAAATATGAACCCAAAATATTGCAAGGAAATAATTTCAAAATGCGAGAACAAATGTTTTGTAAATGGATGCAAAAAAATAGTTTTCAGTGATTACTTTTTTATGATACCACGATTAAATAAAACACCTCCCTCGTTCCTGCAATTTTCCCTATCTTTTGTTATGTTACCCTGGCCTATGCTTTGGCTGCCAGTTGCACGTTTTGGCACATTCATTCCAGCAACATACTGTAGCACCCTGCATCCCACTGGGTCAGTAGTGTTCGGTCCCTGGATGGGAGACCAGATGAAGCTGGAAGTGGTGAAGAATAAACAATTCACGATGGGAAAACGTGAAAAATTAACATGAAACTTCACACGTGTCCGAAAACCACGTGTCTGACATGAAAATGTCAAAAAATAAACACATTCATGTGATTTGTTCATGTGTTCTGTGTTTCTGAGTTTCTTATGTAGTACCGGTATTAACATTCCTAAGAAAACATGTGTTCTGCTAACTCACTCTGATGTAAACAATGCTGATCAAGAAAGGCAGAGCAGGTGAAGTTCACTTATGGCACCCTGT
The DNA here is from genome assembly GCF_020615455.1 of Coregonus clupeaformis. NCBI lineage: Eukaryota > Metazoa > Chordata > Actinopteri > Salmoniformes > Salmonidae > Coregonus > Coregonus clupeaformis. The sequence goes on from NC_059199.1 coordinate 42,921,660, forward strand.
TCCCTACACAATGCACCCTATGGACCCTGGTCAAAAGTAGTGCACTATATATAGAATAGGGTGCCATTTGATACGCAGTCATAGTGTTCATATCATACCTCTCCTGCGTCGTAGATCCACAAACGGCCCTCTGAGTCACCCACGGCAACCTCCTTGCCCCCCGACCCCCAGCGCACCCTGTTTAGGGCAGAGGCTCCCTCGATGGTCACACTAGCTGTGGGGACCTGGGGCACACAGGGTTACACCAGCCAATCAACCCATCCATCCAATTCGATCCACATAGTACATTACAGTTATACAAAACATACTTATTCCTAAAGGTACAGCCTGAACTGCCAGAGAGCAAGCAACGGTGACAGTGGCAAGGAAAAACTCAGCACTACTATTTCAGGTTTCAATCATAGCTGTAACAGTACAATGACATTAGCACCAGCAGATTGGTACATGTTTAGTACATTCTCAGACAGACTGGGGGCTTCATCCAGTAGACCTACGTCTACTTCAGCTCCATGTGAAATAACAATATGAAACCTTTAATGAGCCACATAAATCTCCATAAAACCCTCCGCTGCACCTATTAAAACAATACCCACCACAGCCTGTGGGCCATAGGCTGCTCAGGACTAATGAACACAGATTATTCAGGATGAGTCCCAAATGGCACCCTATTCCCTACATAGGGCACTACTTTTGACCATGGCCCATAGTAGTGCACTATGTGTAGGGCATAGGGTTCCATTAGGGACACATACCCAGAGTAATAACCTGATCCCAGATCAGTATGTGCATTAGCTATTGCAGTCCAGCCAGAGGGGTTGGCTAAAGCAGAATCAGATCTGGGACCAGTCTATATATGATTATGTCTGCTATCAGGGCCTGCTGAAGCACTATTGCACATGACAGACAGGATTAGTTTATGATACATGTCGTCGTTGGAGACAGAAGCATCGGCATCACGTCGGCTAATAAGACAGCTTCCCCGCTCCAGAGCAGGGATAACCACAGACTGGCTGCTATTAGACTGACTGGAAGCTTCCACCAGACTAGCTGCTATTAGACTGACTGGAAGCTTCCACCAGACTAGCTGCTATTAGACTGACTGGAAGCTTCCACCAGACTAGCTGCTATTAGACTGACTGGAAGCTTCCACCAGACTAGCTGCTATTAGACTGACTGGAAGCTTCCACCAGACTAGCTGCTATTAGACTGACTGGAAGCTTCCACCAGACTAGCTGCTTAAATTGGCTGTGTGTTTGTGAAGGGGAAATGAGAACCAGGCCCTCCACCGCTAGGCTAATGCCGTTATGATGACTGTGTGTTTTTAATATGTCCATAACAATGGAGGACTGTTGCTATTAGCAACATTGTGAACTTCTATCTCAGATTGTCTCTGTGTGTGTGTGTGTGTGTGTGTGTGTGTGTGTGTGTGTGTGTGTGTGTGTGTGTGTGTGTGTGTGTGTGTGTGTGTGTGTGTGTGTGTGTGTGAGAGAGAGAGAAAGAGAGGGAGTGTGTGTCTCCAAATGTTTCTCATAAAGCACATTGTTGGAGAAGTCAATCCATCCTTAATGAAGTCTTCCTCCAGACTACACTGAAGAGCCTGCTGTTGCTGAAGGGCTGGCACCTTGGATAGACTGAAGGAAGGAACATCTTTATCTCAATCTCTCTCCTCCCCAGTCGCCTGTCCCTGTAAGAGACTGGGTTAAAGGGTCTCTGTTCATCAGACCTGGGTTCAAATCGTTTTGGAAATCTTTAGCTAGCTGTGCTTGATCGAAGCAATGGAACCAATGGTATAGTCCCAAAAGTGCAAACCCAGAGGCCCAAATGTCACAGCTCCTATCACAGAGCTGGGTCAGGGGTAAGGGTTAAAAATGGGAGCGAGGAATGGTGGAGAGAGGGAGAGAGAGACCAGATTTATAATTAGAGAGGAGGGTCTGTGGACACGGTATCCGTGGAAACGGCAAAAGAGGGAGCGGTTGCCCCTTTCATCTCTACTTTGACCTGAGCAATGAAAGGGAGAACTCCGTGCCCCCCGCGCCCCTCCTCGCCCCTCCTCGCCCCTCGGTAACTCAACGTAGACAGAGGGCCGATGCCTCTGGGGGAGAGGGGCGGTGTTTTGGTTACTCCACCTTAGGATAGTTTAGTTTGTTGTGACAGGACAGTACTGGAGGGAACCCTCCTACCTGGGAGAGACTAAGGCCGGGATTCAATTGCTGACCAGCATCCCATTGACATACCGACTAGCCAAACTCTAAAACGTAACCTTACCTTAACCCTCTAAACCTAATCTAATTTTAACCTATTTGGAAATTTGGTTTTCTGATCAGGGACATCCCCTTAGTTTTTCCCCTTCTACCTATGGGTGGGGTAGCCTAGATGTCATACTGTGGGTGTATTCAACAATGCTACATAGTGATTGTACTCTTGCCAAACAAGGCGAGAAAAAAACCAAGGACTGGGCTATCTAGAAAAGCAGCATACTGGCACCAAGAGTTTAGGGGTGGAGTAGCTTTAAGGGATGGTTGTGGAAATCACATTGTTTAGTGGGGCGGGGAAGAGAAAGGAGCGTTAATCGATGGTTATGGGAGTACTGGTGTGACATGGTTGAGTGGGGCGGGGAGGAGAAGGGAGCGTTATGGGATGGTTGTGGGAGCGTTGATGGGGAGTTTGGTGGGAGGGATTGGTTGTGGGAGCCAATGTTTGAAGGGTTTGGAGATGGGAGCGTTATGGGATGGTTGTGGGAGCGTTGATGGGGAGTTTGGTGGGAGGGATTGGTTGTGGGAGCCAATGTTTGAAGGGTTTGGAGATGGGAGCGTTATGGGATGGTTGTGGGAGAGTTGATGGGGAGTTTGGTGGGAGGGATTGGTTGTGGGAGCCAATGTTTGAAGGGTTTGGAGATGGGAGCGTTATGGGATGGTTGTGGGAGCGTTGATGGGGCGTTCGGTGGGAGCGGGGTGAGGAGATGTCACCGGTCTGATTTAGGGAGAACTTGTGGGGAAGGGAACGCCCACACTGAGAGAGAGCTGCTGGGACTGCTGGTGTTGGTCTGTCTGGTTCGGCTCCACTCCAACAAGAGAGGCCCTGGGGACAAACACACACACACACAGACGAATACACACACACACACACACACACACGAATACACACACACACACACAAACAAGCACACACACACACACAGACGAATACACACACACACACAAACACAGGCAAATACACACACACACACAGACGAATACACACACACACACACAAACACAGGCGAATACACACACACACACACACAGACACACATACGGATACACACACAAAACAAGCACCCACGCACACATGCCAGAACAATACTGTGACAGAGCATGAGACATGTTTCTCTCTCTCTGTCTCTGTCTAACACACACCGACACACACCCCACACGCACAAACACACACATACAAACACACAGTCACCTCTGTGTCATTGTTGAGGTTCCACAGATCCAGACGGCCCATCCCGTCCACGGCGGCAAACAGAGCCGGGTGCACAGGGGACCACATGACATCATAGACGTAGTCAGCATTGTCCTCAAAGGAGTAGAGGGGTTTATTGTGCTGAAACACACAGAGAGAGATGGGTTAGTGAGTCAGACAAGGACGTAGAGAGAGAAAGAGAGAGAGGCAGAGAGAAAGAGAGAGAGAGGCAGAGAGAAAGAGAGAGGGATACAGAGAGAGAAAGAGAGAGAGGGCAAGACAGAAAAGGGGGAGACTGCAAAGAGAGAGAGAGAACAAGAGGGAGGCAGAGAGAGAGGGAGGCAGAGAGAGAGGGAGAGAGAGAGAGAGAGAGGCAGAGAGAGAGAGAGAGATAGAGAGAACAAGAGGGAGGCAGAGAGAGAGAGAGAGAGAGAGAGAGAGAGAGAGAGAGAGAGAGAGAGAGAGAGAGAGAGAGAGAGAGAGAGAGCGAGAGAGAGAGAGAGAGCGAGAGAGGGAGGGAGAGAGAGAGAGAAAGAGAGAGAGAGGTAGGCAGCGAGAGGGAGAGAGGAAGGCAGAGAGGGAGAAAGGGAGGCAGAGAGAGAGAGGGAGGCAGAGAGGGAGGCAGAGAGGGAGAGAGAGAGAGAGGGAGAGAGAGATGGAGGCAGAGAGAGAGAGGCAGAGAGAGAGGGATGCAGAGAGAGAGAGAGAGAGAGAGAGAGGGAGAGAGGCAGAGAGAGAGAGAGAGAGGGAGGCAGAGAGAGGTAGGCAGAGAGAGAGGGGGGTAGAGAGAGAGCGAGAGAGAGGGGCAGAGAGAGAGGGGGGGTAGAGAGAGAGAGAGGGAGGCAGAGAGAGAGAGAGAGAGAGAGAGAGAGAGAGAGAGAGAGAGAGAGAGAGAGAGAGAGAGAGAGAGAGAGAGAGAGAGAGAGAGAGAGAGAGAGAGAGAGAGAGAGAGAGAGAGAGATCTGAGAGACAAGGCAAGAAGGGCCTTCTATGCCATCAAAAGAAACATAACATTTCACATACCAATTAGGATCTAGCTAAAAATACTTGAATCAGTTATAGAACCCATTGCCCTTTATGGTTGTGAGGTCTGGGGTCCGCTCACCAACCAAGAATTCACAAAATGGGACAAACACCAAATTGAGACACTGCATGCAGAATTCTTCTAAAATATCCTCAGTGTACAACGAAAAACACCAAATAATGCATGCAGAGCAGAATTAGGCCGATACCCGCTAATTATCAAAATCCAGAAATAAGTCGTTAAATTCTATAACCACTTAAAAGGAAGCGATTCCCAAACCTTCCATAACAAAGCCATCACCTACAGAGAGATGAACTTGGAGAAGAGTCCCCTAAGTAAGCTGGTCCTGGGGCTCTGTTCACAAACACAAACAGACCCCACAGAGCCCCAGGACAGCAACAACAACACAATTAGAACCAACCAAATCATGAGAAAACAAAAAGAGAATTACTTGACACATTGGAAAGAATTAACAAAAAACAGAGCAAACTATAATGCTTTTTGGCCCTAAACATAGAGTACACAGTGGCAGAATACCTGACCACTGTGACTGACCCAAACTTAAGGAAAGCTTTGACTATGTACAGACTCAGTGAGCATAGCCTTGCTATTGAGAAAGGCCGCCGTAGGCAGACCTGGCTCTCAAGAGAAGACAGGCTATGTGCACACTGCCCACAAAATGAGGTGGAAACTGAGCTGCACTTCCTAACCTCCTGCCAAATGTATGACCATATTAGAGACACATATTTCCCTCAGATTACAGAGATCCACAAAGAATTCGAAAACAAACCCAATTTTGATAAACTCCCTTATCTACTGGGTGAAAAACCACAGTGTGCCATCACAGCAGCAAGATTTGTGACCTGTTGCCACAAAAAAAGGGCAACCAGCGAAGAACAAACACCATTGTAAATACAACCCATATTTATGTATATTTATTTTCCCATTTGTACTTTAACTATTTGCACATTGCTACAACACTGTATATAGACATAATATGACATTTGAAATGTCTTAATTTTTTTTGAACTTCTGAGTGTAATGTTTACTGTTAATATTTATTGTTTATTTCACTTTTGTTTACTATCTACTTCACTTGCTTTGGCAATGTTAACATTGAATTGAGAGAGGGGGGGCAGACAGAGAGAGAGAGAGAGAGAGAGACAGAGAGAGACAGAGAGAGAGAGAGGGGAGGCAGAGAGAGAGAGAGAGAGACAGAGAGACAGAGAGAGAGAGAGGGGAGGCAGAGAGAGGGAGGCAGAGAGAGAGAGAGAGGGGAGGCAGAGAGAGGGAGGCAGAGAGAGAGAGAGGGGAGGCAGAGAGACGGAGGCAGAGAGAGAGAGAGAGAGAGAGAGAGAGACAGAGAGAGAGAGACAGAGAGACAGAGAGAGAGAGAGGGGAGGCAGAGAGAGGGAGGCAGAGAGAGAGAGAGAGAGCGAGCAAGAGAGAGAGAGATGGCTGCCAGAGGGGATGGCTGCCGTTATATGGACTCTTAACCAACCGTGCTATTTTGTGTGTTTTTTTCACATTGTTTTTAACTTATTTTGTACATAATGTTGCTGCTACCGTCTCTTATGACCGAAAAGAGCTTCTGGACATCAGAACAGCGATTACTCACCTTGAACTGGACGAGAGGGATTTGCTCCAGACACCCGACAGGGCCCTCATCACCGTCATTCGTAGTAGAAAGAAAAGGAGATATCGCGGAAGGAGATCGGGGTGCTTGGTAAGGAGCCGGAGACGAGTCGCTAATCTGCCTTTGCCATCGATACTATTGGCCAATTTACAATCGCTTGATAATAAAATGGACGAACTACAGGCACGAATATCCTACCAACGGGACATTAAAAACTGTAATATCTTATGTTTCACTGAGTCGTGGCTGAGCGATGACATGAATAACATACAGCAGGCGGGTTATACACTGTATCGGCAGGATAGAACGGCAGCCTCTGGTAAGACAAAGGTCTATGTATATTTGTAAAAAACAGCTGGTGCACGATATCTAAGGAAGTCTCGAGGTTTTGCTCACCTGAGGTAGAGTATCTCATGATAAGCTGTAGACCACACTATCTTCCAAGAGAGTTTTCATCTATATTTTTCGTAGCTGTCTATTTACCACCACAAACCGATGCTGGCACTAAGACCACACTCAATTAACTGTATACGGCCATAAGCAAACAAGAAAATGCTCATCCAGAGGCGGCGCTCCTAGTGGCTGGGGACTTTAAGGCAGGGAAACTTAAATCCGTTTGACTTAATTTCTACCAGCATGTTAAATATGCAACCAGAGGGGAAAAAAACTCTAGACCACCTTCACGCCACACACAGAGACGCGTACAAAGCTCTCCCTCGCCCTCCATTTGGAAAATATGACCATAATTCTATCCTCATGATTCCTGCTTTCAAGTAAAAACTAAAGCAGGAAGCACCAGTGACTCGGTCAATAAAAAAGTGGTCAGATTAAGCAGATGCTAAGCTACAGGACTGTTTTGTTAGCACAGACTGGAATATGTTCCGGGATTTTTCCGATGGCATTGAGGAGTACACCACATCAGTCACTGTCTTCATCAATAAGTGCATCGATAACGTCGTCCCCACCGTAACTGTACGTACATACCCCAACCAGAAGCCATGGATTACAGGCAACATCCGCACTGAACTAAAGGGTAGAGCTGCCGCTTTCAAGGAGCGGGACTCTAACCCGGAAGCTTATAAGAAATCCCGCTATGCCCTCAGACGAGCCATCAAACAGGCAAAGCGTCAATATAGGACTAAGATCGAATCGTACTACATCGGCTCCGATGCACGTCGGATGTGGCAGGGCTTGCAAACTATTACAGACTACAAAGTGAAGCACAGCCGCGAGCTACCCAGTGACACGAGCCTACCAGACGAGCTAAATCACTTCTATGCTCGCTTCGAGGCAAGTAACACTGAAACATGCATGAGAGCATCAGCTGTTCCGGATGATAGTGTGATCACGCTCTCCGTAGCCGATGTGAGTAAAACCTTTAAACAGGTCAACATTCACAAGGCCGCAGGGCCAGACGGATTACCAGGACGTGAACTCAGAGCATGTGCTGACCAACTGGCAAGTGTCTTCACTGACATGTTCAACCTCTCCCTGTCTGAGTCTGTAATACCAACATGTTTCAATCAGACCACCATAGTCCCTGTGCTCAAGAACACTAAGGTAACCTGCCTAAATGACTATCGACCCGTAGCACTCACGTCTGTAGCCATGAAGTGGTTTGAAAGGCTGGTCACATCAACACCATTAGCCGAGAAACCCTAGACCCACTCCAATTTGCATATTGCCCCAACAGATCCACAGATGATGCAATCTCTATTGCGCTCCACACTGCCCTTTCACACCTGGACAAAAGGAACACCTATGTGAGAATGCTATTCATTGACTACAGCTCAGCGTTCAACACCATAGTGCCCTCAATGCTCATCACTAAGCTAAGGACCCTGGGACTAAACACCTCCCTCTGCAACTGGATCCTGGAATTCCTGACGGGCCGCCCCCAAGTTGTAAGGGTAGGTAACAACACATCCGCCACTCTGATCCTCAACACGGGGGCCCCTCAGGGGTGCGTGTTCAGTCCCCTCCTGTACTCCCTGTTCACTCATGACTGCATGGCCAGGCACGACTCCAACACCATCATTAAGTTTGCCGATAACACAACAGTGGTAGGCCTGATCACCGACAACGATGAGACAGCCTATAGGGAGGAGGTCAGAGACCTGGCCGTGTGTTGCCAGGACAACAACCTCTCCCTCAACGTGATCAAGATAAAGGAGATGATTGTGGACTACAGGAAAAAGAAGAGGACCGAGCATGCCCCCATTCTCATCGATGGGACTGTAGTGGAACAGGTTGAGAGCTTCAAGTTCCTTGGTGTCCACATCACCAACAAACTAACATGGTCCAAGCACACCAAGACAGTCGTGAAGAGGGCACGACAAAACCTATTCCCCCTAAGGAGACTGAAAAGATTTGGCATGGGTCCTCAGATCCTCAAAAGGTTCTACAGCTGCACCATCGAGAGCATCCTGACTGGTTGCATCACCTCCTGGTATGGCAACTGCTCGGCAACCGACCGCAAGGCACTACAGAGGGTAGTGCGTACGGCCCAGTACATCACTGGGTCCAAGCTTCCTGCCATCCAGGATCTCTATACCAGGCGGTGTCAGAGGAAGGCCCTAAAAATTGTCAAAGACTCCAGCCACCCTAGTCATAGACTGTTCTCACTGCCACCGCAAGCGGTACCGGAGCGCCAAGTCTAGGTCCAAGAGGCTTCTAAACAGCTTCTACCCCCAAGCCATAAGACTCCTGAACATCTAATCAAATGGCTACCCAGACTATTTGCATTGCCCCCCACCCCTCTTTTACGCTGCTGCTACTCTGTTTATTATCTATGCATAGTCACTTTAATAACTCTACCTACATGTACATATTACCCCAATTACCTCGACTAACCGGTGCCCCCGCACATTGACTCGGTACCGGTACCCCCTGTATATAGCCTCGCTATTGTTATTTTTACTGCTGCTCTTTAATTATTTGTTACTTTTATTTCTTATTATTTTATATTGTATTTTATTTTATTTTGGTATTCTTTCTTAAAACTGCATTGTTGGTTAAGGGCTTGTAAGTAAGCATTTCACTGTAAGGTCTACACCTGTTGTATTCGGCACATGCGACAAATACAATTTGATTTGATTTGATTTGATGAGAGAGATGGGATAGAGAGAGAGGGGTGATAGAGAGAGAGGGGGGGATAGAGAGAGAGAGAGATAGAGAGAGCGCGAGAGAGAGAGCGAGAGAGGGGGGGTAGAGATAGAGGGAGAAAAAGGCAGTGTGGCCCCACTGCAGCCTTGGGGTCTGTCTGTGAAGGGCATAATTAAAAAGCTTTGCACATTCACACAGTGTCGTAAAAAAACTAAGACATGAAAGTCTCCCTCTCCAAAGGTGTACTGTAACCTTAGTGGAACAGCTGTCTGAGGGGAAGAATAAAAGAACAAACAGAGGGAGAGAAAGAGTGGGAAGAGAGAGAGACGGAGAAAGACAGAGACAGATGTGAGGGGGCATAAAAGGGAGGGAGCAGAGAGAGAGAAGAGACAGAAAGGGAGAGAAAGAGCGAGAGAGATGGAGAATCCATCCCCTCCTCCTCCCATGCCTGTCAGAGAGAATTCCAGAGGATTGCTAAATGCATTCTGGACAGGTAGGGAGTAGGAAAGAGTCAGGTAGGCGGAGACAGGTAGGGAGTAGGAAAGAGTCAGGTAGGCGGAGACAGGTAGGGAGTAGGAAAGAGTCAGGTAGGCGGAGACAGGTAGGGAGTAGGAAAGAGTCAGGTAGGCGGAGACAGGTAGGGAGTAGGAAAGAGTCAGGTAGGCAGAGACAGGTAGGAAGTGGGAGTCAGGTAGGATGGGCTGAGACAGGTAGGGAGTGGGAGTCAGGTAGGATGGGCTGAGACAGGTAGGGAGTGGGAGTCAGGTAGGATGGGCTGAGACAGGTAGGGAGTGGGAGTCCGGTAGGATGGGCTGAGACAGGTAGGGAGTGGGAGTCCGGTAGGATGGGCTGAGACAGGTTGGGAGAGGGAGTCAGGCTGACAGACTGCTTGGGAGGAATGTGCTCTGTCTCTCCCCTCCTCCCCTCCCTTTCAATTCAATTTCAATTCAATTCAAAGGGCTTTATTGGCATGGGAAACATGTTTACATTGCCAAAGCAAGTGAAATAATTTAGATAATAAACAAAAGTGAAATAAACAATACAAAAATTAACAGTAAACATTACACTCACAAAAGTTCCAAAATAATAAAGACATTTCAAATGTCATATTATGTGCAAATAGTTCAAGTACAAAATGGAAAATAAATAAACACCTCTCCTCTCCTCTCCTCTCCTCTCCTCTCCTCTCCTCTCCTCTCCTCTCCTCTCCTCTCCTCTCCTCTCTCTCTCCTTTCCCAGCCCCTTCCCTCTCCCAAGGGAAGGGACAGGAAGACATACACACCTGACCACATCCTCCTACTACTAATACATACACACCTGACCACAGCCTCCTACTACTAATACACACACACACACCCCGCTGCAAACCTTGAGAGAACCAATTTCAAGCCTGAATTGAAACTGTTTGCCTGCCATCAACACCATGATAAAGGTAGGTCACCGTTTTCTTCATCTTCCTTTTCTATCATTCTATGGGCTGAGTGACTCATCCCTCTCTCTCCCTCCCTCTCTCTCCACCCCTCGCTCTCTGTTTGTCAGACTTCTAATTTCTGAGACATATAGCAGTCCCTCCAGGATTTTGCAATTCTGACATTTGCTGTAGATTCCAAACTGATTCCAAACTGGAGTTCCAACAGAGAGAACCGGCCTGTATATTCCAAAATGTAGATTCCAAACTGGAGTTCCAACAGAGAGAACAGGCCTGTCTCAGGGTAATAAGTTGGTGGTCTGTTGGTATCCCTCTAGTGGTGTGGGGGCTGTGCTTTGGCAAAGTGGGTGGGGTTATATCCTGCCTGGTTGGCCCTGTCCGGGGGTATCGTCAGACGGGGCCACAGTGTCCCCCGACCCACCCCTGTCTCAGTCTCCAGTATCTATGCTGCAATAGTCTATGTGCCAGGGGGCTAGGGTCAGTCTGTTATATCTGGTGTAATTCTCCTGTCTTATCTGGTGTCCTGTGTGAATTGAAGAATGCTCCCTCTAATTCTCTCCCTCTCTCCCTCCCCTCCCGGAGGACCTGAGGCCTAGGATTATGCCTCAGGACTAACTGGCCTGATGACTCCAGGCTGTCCCCAGTCCACCTGGCCGTGCTGCTGCTCCAGTTTCAACTGTTTTGCCTGCGGCTAGGGAACCCGGATATGCTACCTTGTACCCTACCTGCTGTCTCGACCTCTGAATGCTCAGCTATGAAAAGCCAACTGACATTTACTCCTGAGGTACTGACCTGTTGCACCCTCTACAACCACATATTATTATTTGACCCTGCTGGTCATCTATGAACGTTTGAACATCTTGAAGAACAATCTGGCCTTAAATGGCCATGTACTCTTATAATCTCCACCCGGCACAGCCAGAAGAGGACTGGCCACCCTTCAGAGCCTGGTTCCTCTCTAGGTTTCTTCCTAGGTTCCTGCTTCTACATCTGCATTGCTTGCTGTTTGGGGTTTTAGGCTGAGTTTCTGTATAGCACTTTGTGACATCTTCTGATGTATAAATAGATTTGATTGATTGATTGATTGTAGATTCCAAACTGTAGATTCCAAACTGGAGTTCCAACAGAGAGAACAGGCCTGTAGATTCCAAACTGTAGATTCCAAACTGGAATTCCAACAGAGAGAACAGGCCTGTAGATTCCAAACTGTAGATTCCAAACTGGAGTTCCAACAGAGAGAACAGGCCTGTAGATTCCAAACTGTAGATTCCAAACTGGAGTTCCAACAGAGAGAACAGGCCTGTAGATTCCAAACTGTAGATTCCAAACTGGAGTTCCAACAGAGGGAACAGGCCTGTAGATTCCAAACTGTAGATTCCAAACTGTAGATTCCAAACTGGAGTTCCAACAGAGCATGTGAGCGGAGTTGAGCGGTCGGAAATCCCGCTCATCGCTCATGGAGTGGTGCTTGCTCCACATCCTTTCCAACCGCTCCGCTAAAAACAGCTCCGCGCTCATAAAAAAAAAAAAATGACGATCCGAATTCTCTCATTAAAATCACAATTTAACCAACACCCACCTATTGCTGTGACTACCTGGACCTACCATTTGGTTTTGAAGTATTGAAACCAAACCATATGATTTTAATGAAAAATATTTTAATAAACATAAAAAGGTGAATGTAAGAAGCGCTCATCATTTCAAATAGGTCGTATTATACAGCATATAAACACTCCAAATAGGTCAGAAGCCAGACAGGGAGCCTAAGAAGGAATGAAAATGAATTATTTAAGCTATATTATTTCAATTATTTCAAGCCTGTAGCCTACAAATAAATACATTGTGAAGCATTTGCGAGTGCAACACAATAGGCTGGTAGGGACATAAAGCGCTCAGCATTTAAACAACATTTTGTTGTATTAAATCATTATAGTCTATACATTGAGCATAAAGGCTGTGACTTACTTATAATTAAATACAAATTAAATGAAAAATGCCTTATTAGGCTCAGTCTACAGCAGAGTATGTGAGCGGAGTGGAGCTGGAGCGGAGCGAGTAGCGGAGCGTGTCCAATTTGACTGGAGCGTGCCCAATTTGACTGGGGCGCGGAGCGAGATTCCCAAAGGCTGGAGAGTCGGCCTTCTCGGCTTGTGTGTTGCTATAGCCCCTTGCTTTAGCTACTGTCATGGAGTTCGCTAAATCTTTTCATAAAGAAAATGATAAAACACACAGGTGCAAAATCAAGGTGACTTACAATGATGAGGACCAAAAGCAAGAGAAGGAGTGCAGTGATGTAGTGTCCACAACTAAAGAATCATTGTGGAATCTGAAAAGACACTTATCCTGAAGGCATTATGGTGTACTTACTACGTGCACATGCTAACAGAAAGGAACAAGGTGGGTAGATAACTAAGTGTGTCATTTTAGCAAAGTATTTATAAACAAAAAATCTGATCTCTTAAAAGTTTCATTCATTTTTGTTCTATTATCTATCCCAGGGCTGCCCAACCCTCTTCCTGGAGATATACTGTCCTGTAGGTTTTCAGTCCAACCCTAATTTAGCGTATCTGATTCAGCTAGTTAAGGTCTTGTTGAGCAGCTAATAAGTAGAATCAGGTGTGTTAAATTAGGGTTGGACTGAAAACCCACAGGAAGGTAGATCTCCAGGAAGAGGGTTGGGCAGCCCTGATCTATACAATAGCCCATCATTGATTTTGGCCCAATAGGCCTGGCATATTCCCACTTTCAAGGAGCTTTCCATTTTGATTAGGTTATTTTCCCTAAAATCCTTTAGGCCTACCTACTGCTGACCTGCTCTCATTTTACATTTACATTTTAGTCATTTAGCAGACGCTCTTATCCAGAGCGACTTACAGTTAGTGAATACATATTTTTTTATACTGGCCCCCCGTGGGAATCGAACCCACAACCCTGGCGTTGCAAACGCCATGCTCTATCAACTGAGCTACATCCCAGCCGGCCATTCCCTCCCCTACCCTGGACGACGCTGGGCCAATTGTGCGCCGCCCATGAGTCTCCCGGTCGCGGCCGGCTGCGACAGAGCCTGGATTCGAACCAGGATCTCTAGTGGCACAGTTAGCACTGCGATGCAGTGCCTTAGACCACTGCGCCACTCAGGAGCCTGAAGCCACAGACTCTGGCCAAAATCATGTTTCTCAAAATAAATTCAAAAGGCAAACTGTAGTTCCAACAGAGAGAATCCTGGCCTGTAGATTCCAAACCGGAATTCCAACAGAAAATCCTGGCCTGTAGATTCCAAACTGGAGTTCCAACAGAGAGAATCCTGGCCTGTAGATTCCAAACTGGAGTTCCAACAAAGAGAATCCTGGTCTGTAGATTCCAAACTGGAGATCCAACAGAGAGAATCCAGGTCTGTAGATTCCAAACTCAAGTTTGAACAGAGAGAATCCTTGCCTGTAGATTCCAAACTCGAGTTCCAACAAAGAGAATCCTGGCCTGTAGATTCCAAACTGGAGTTCCAACAAAGATAATTCTGGTCTGTAGATTCCAAACTGGAGTTCCAACAGAGAATCCTGGCCTTTAGATTCCAAACTGGAGTTCCAACAGAGAGAATCCTGGTCTGCCTTTACTCCAGTTGTTCCATTCTCACCAAGTCTACGGCTGCATCTTAAATGACCTTATTCCCTATTTAGTGCACTACTTTTAACCACAGCCATATATAGGGAATAGGGTGCCATTTGGAACACATCCTACAACTGCTGGGAAACAGAGAAGGGGCAGAGAAGTCATTATGAAGTACTTTATGAATGTGATCTGGCTAAGGACATCAGGTTAAACCAGGCCAAGTAGTGGAATGAAGATCTTATGATGAGTAGGCTTCCTTCATTCTCTCTCACGCAATCAAGCCAGAGATACAATTAATATAATAATGATCAATAAGCTGAACTGTGACCTAGCATGTATGAGCACAGCTATTTCATAAACCCTATTCCATAGTCTAGTGCACTATATAGGGAATAGAATGCCCATCTTGCACATTACTAGTACACTGTATGGTGCTATTTCAGACACAGAAACTGTTTTCTAAGGTCATAACTAGACAGAGACAGTTAAGTTATGCGCCCTCAGCCTCTAGACGTCTCCCTGTGAACATCAGAGTCAAGCAGCTCACAACCCACATGTTTTCATAACCATAATATTTGCGTCTCTGAATGTAAAAACACATTCAGACTTTTGCATTCCGGCCTTTTTGAACTCAGTGTGTCGTTTGATGGCGTTGATTGGCAAGGTGAAGGTAAACCTCTAGGGTAACCTTAGGTAAGCAAAGGTTAGCCAGATAAGGTGTACCCACAACCACACACACACTCATGTACACACACACACACACACACACACACACACACACACACACACACACACACACACACACACACACACACACACACACACACACACACACACACACACACACACACAGGGACAGGAGACAGACACACATTCCTGTGGTACCCCTCTAAGAGAAGGGAATTCCCTGATCCAGAAAAATAACTGCAGAATGTTTTAATATTTTATAATAACTTGGTGCATCTACACTTTGAACATATCACTGAATAATACATACATTTGCACTATCGGAGTGTTCCTGTTCAGTGTATGTCACACATTCAACATTTGTAAAATGTTCCTGTTTACTGTATATCAAATGCATCCAGCCTGATAAAATATAGATTTTATTATTGTCTCTTTTTTATTTGGGGTTTGGTTTATTTTGGTTTTCAAAAGTATAAACGCAACATTCAACAATTTCAAAGATTTTACGGAGTTACAGTTCATATAAGGAAATCAGTCAACTGAAATAAATTCATTAGGCCCTAATCTATGGATTTCACATGACTGGGAATACAGATATGCATCTGTTAGTCACAGATACCTTAATAAAAAGGCAGGGGCGTGGATCAGAAAACCAGTCAGTATCTGGTGTGACCACCATTTGTTGATTGTGGCCTGTGGAATGTTGTCCCACCCCTCTTTAATGGCTGTGTGAAGTTGCTGGATATTGGTGGGAACTGGAACACGCTGTCGTACACGTCGATCCAGAGCATCCCAAACATGCTCAATGGGTGACATGTCTGGTGAGTATGCAGGCCATGGAAGAACTGGAACATTTTCAGCTTCCAGGAATTGTGTACAGATCCTTGCAACATGGGGCCGTGCATTATCATGCTGAAACATGAGGTGATGGCGGCGGATGAATGCACGACAATGGGCCTCAGGATCTCGTCACGGTATCTCTGTGCATTCAAATTGCCATCAATAAAATGCAATTGTGTTTGTTGTCCGTAGCTTATGCCTGCCCATATCATAACCTCACCGCCACCTTGGGGCACTCTGTTCACAACGTTGACATCAGCAAACCGCTCGCCCACATGACACCATACCTGCCATCTGGCCGGTTTCAAGGTACAGTTGAAACCGGGATTCTTCCGTGAAAAGCACACTTCTCCAGCTCCAGCGTACCAGTGGCCATCGAAGGTGAGCACTTGCCCACTGAAGTCGGTAACGACGCCATCTGCAGTCAGGTCAAGACCCTGGTGAGGACGACGAGCACACAGATGAGCTTCCCTGAGATGGTTTCTGACAGTTTGTGCAGAAATTCTTCAGTTGTGCAAACCCACAGTTTCATCAGCTGTCCAGGTGGCTGGTCTCAGACGATCCCGCAGGTGAAGAAGCCGGATGTTGAGGTCCTGGGCTGGCATGGTTACACGTGGTCTGCTGTTGTGAGGTCGGTTGGACATACTTTCAAATTCTCTAAAACAACGTTGGAGGCGGCTTATGGTAGATAAATTAACATTAAATTATCTGGCAACAGCTCTGGTAGACATTCCTGCAGTCAGCATGCCAATTGCACGCTCCCTCAAAACTTGAGACATCTGTGGCATTGTGTTGTGTGACAAAACTGCACATTTTAAAGTGGCCTTTTATTGTCCCCAGCACAAGGGATGCTCACTAACAGGGATGTAAACAAATTTGTGCACACAATTTGAAATAAAAAAGCTTTTTGTGCATATGTAACATTTCTGGGATCTTTTATTTCAGCTCATGAAACTTGGGACCAACACTTTACATGTTGCGTTTATATTTGTGTTCAGTGGAGTGAGTCTTATGATGGGGTCTATTTCCTCTCCTCTTCTCTTCTCCTCTTCCTAAACCAACCCTTCCAGCCAGCTGGATTTTCCTAATTTAACTTCAACTCTCCCTCTCTTTTTTTCAAGAACTTTCTCACTTTCTTCTCTCTCCTTTGCTCTTTCTTTCTCGCACCCCTCCCTCCCGCCTATATACTGTATGTTACCCAGTCCCTCTCTCTCTCTTATCCCATCACTTCTTTACTTTTTCCCTCTCCCTTTATCCGTCCCTCACCCCTCCTTCCTTCCCTCCCTCTGTCCGTCTCTGTGGTGGTTGTGGTGCGCTCCTCTGTCTCCAGACAGAAAGGCCAGAATGGGAGAGAGAGGAGTTCCACAGCAGTCTGCAGCCTCCCTGGCCACCGCTGCCTCTCTGTGGTTTAAACCCCAGTCAACAGCCTCACTCCTCCCGTTCTCCTCCCGTTCTCCTCCTGTTCTCTACATCCCTCCATCCCTTCTTTCCCTTTCTTCATTCATCCTTCGCTCCTTCCATCCACAGTCCACTCCAGTCCAGTCGGCTCACTGCCACGGACACGTAACCTCCCTCCCTCCTCCCTCCATCCCTCCTAATGTATCTATGTATTTATTTAGCTCCTCTTTTTTGACTCAGTGAACAAATTCAAAAAGTAATCCTATTTGAATCACAAACACAGTCTGTGACACTGACAGTCACTCTGTCTGTTGCATTCCTCTACTCAGTCAGGACAGGTAGGTAACGCCTAGTTTAGACACAAACAGGTCCCTCTACCTTGGTGCTCCACAGTTTGACAGTCCAGTCGAACGACGAGGTGACGAAGAGATGGGAGAAGTCTACAGGGCCGACAGCGTTGTGACAGCTGAGGCCCGTCACGGGCCCCTGGTGGCCCTCGAACATCTCACAGATCCCCGCCTTGCTGCAAAGGAGCATGGGAGAGAGAGAGAGAGAGAGAGAGAGCGTGTCAGAGAGAACCAAGGATACTATTTGGGGGGAACTAGGTAGCATGTTCTAATAACTAATAGCATGTTCAATAGGTAACAGGAGCTTATAGCTGAGATACACTTCATCAAAATATGAAGCTTATAGTGTGTGTGTGTACACATTCGTCTGTAACTATACATGGGTTCACTTGCTATTTCTGGTTGTATATCAATCACTGAAAGTACAGGTGTCAGTTTGTCTCAGTGTCTACCTGTGTGAGTGTTCGTGTGTGTGTGTGTGTGTGTGTGTGTATGTGTGTCAGTGTCTCCGTGCCTGTTTGTGTGTCTCAGTGTGTGTGTGTGTGTGTGTGTGTGTGTGTGTGTGTGTGTGTGTGTGTGTGTGTGTGTGTTGGTGTGTTGGTGTGTTGGTGTGTGTGAGTGAGTGTTCCTCTGACCTGCCGTGTCTGGATGCGGTGTACACGGTTCCCTCCTCACTCCCCACCACATAATTATTGACGTCTCCAGTTGGGAACGCCATGCCTGTTACAGCCACCGGTTTAGACTTGTTGTACACCAGCTCCATGCTCTCCTACAACACACACACAGACAGGCACACACACACACACACACACACACACACACACAGAGACACACGCATGCACGCACGCACACACACACACACACACACACACACACACACACACACACACACACACACACACACACACACACACACACACACACA
>NC_059199.1:42945100-42982600 GCF_020615455.1 Coregonus clupeaformis
AATCATAAGAGAATGTTACAGTGAGTACAGTACAGTACAGTACAGCCTTTCCAGAACTGATACAATTTAACCCGTAATATCTACTGTACCTACTATTGCATAAACATCAACCGCTCTCTCTGTGTTGACCATATTTTCTTTTGAACCAGAACTGAACCAGACACGGTCCACTGGCAGTACTTTTCCCTGTTTACACATTGAGGAGACCCCATTTGATCTGGTTAAACTGAAATAGGGATACAGTGTGGTGGGATTGTTTTCTTTTCCCTTTAAGATCTAATGTTTTATGAGTGAGTAAAACAAAGAGAAGAGAGACTCTCTCAGTCTCTCGCTCTCTCTCTCCGTCTCTCTCTCTCTCCGTCTCTGTCTCTCCCCCACCACAACATGTGCGACCGCCAAGTCCTGCACCCCGAGTTCATTTTAAAGAGGACTGGAAAACAAACCAGAGCAAAAGAAAACACGCTTCTCCTTCTTTTCTTCCTCAACGGCTACAGAAGAGTCTCAGATGTTAAGTGGTTTTTCAAACCGAGACTCAAAATAAACTGAGCTTTAGGGGTAGAAATAAAGTATTGTGTTGGCCATCAGAAACCATCCCTGAGAAGTTTATTTACCCATGGGGAACAGCAGGGGAATATGGATTAAGGTTGAAATGCATTAACACACAATGTTTGATGGTCTGACCGAGAATATTTAGAATCTATTCTAAATATTCTCTGTTTATTTTAGTTACCACCGGGTGAGTGGGTTTGAATGTAAAAGTGGGTAGTGCTATGCAATGATTTATAAATGTATAGCCTAAATATGAAATAATATATGCCACATACAGTCCATAAAAAGACCTACTGTACAAAAAGATGATACACACAGTGCATTATAAAGTCAGATTCAATAGACTTTAACTTGTTGAAGGCCCCAAAAACACCAGTAAAAAAAATGTGATCAACGTCTTAATAACATATAATGGTTTTCTTGCTCACCAGCACTGTAGGAAAGCCTAGGAGCGTGGAACACAAGGCTAATATAATGCTAACTCTCTCACTCAACACTTATGACATATCTGTCCCTCCCTCACTCACATACATACACGCACACTTCTTTTAGTGAGATTTTTTCTTCACCCATCTAAACTAAATTGGTCTTCTCTCTTCTCTTTTGGCATTAAAGGGGCATTCTGCGATTGTTACATCTATTTTTTTACTTTTAAATTAATGACATATAGGTTTGTTGTTGTTTGAATCCCAGATTGCCTCTTTAATATAGCCCTCACATGTTCCTAAATGCTAACTTCGCTAAGCTAGCCCTCAACCCTTAAGCACCATCTCTGACGTGCAGTAGATGTACGTCAGGCAGCTATTTCAATCAGCGCATTAGAGGCCCCGGGCCTGACCTTTGACCCTGTGGCTGTCTGTGGTTGGGCCTGCCGTCAGGGCCACGCTCCACGCTCCTCAGACAGGGCTGCTTCATTACAGGGATAATGATAATGAACGCCCGGCCCGGTGGGATCACCACAACAAGAGGATCACCACTCCTCTACTCCCCTACCAAGACATTCATCAGAGGACTAATGAAGGAGAGTAACCCAAAACCAACCCCAAAGGAGAGGAGAACTTAGCCCCAGAGCAGACCCCCAGCCTTATCAAATGCACCTGTTAAAATGGCGCCGTACTGTATGGCTTTTATCCGCTATCATCTCCTATAATAGACAATAACTTTTGAACATCAGATCGGCAGTTACTAACCTCAATTCCGGCTTCAAATTCGACTTCAACTCATCTGCCTGGGCTCTTTGTGTAATTCAGACTAAATCTTCAGGCTACTGAAGAGGAAACACAGGTGAAAAAGAGGCAGAAGAGGGGAGCCCTGGCGAGATTAAGGTGAAGGGAAAACCGTCCACCTCTTCCCTCCATTCTATTGGCCAATGTTCAGTCTCTTGATAATAAAATAGATTATCTCCAATTGCGGATTTGCTATTAACAGGACTCTCGTAACTGCAATATTATCTGCTTTTCTGGAACATGGCTTTTGGACAAGGTACCCCCCATGGCTATCCAACTCAATGGATTCTCCATTCACCGAGCAGACAGGACATTGGATTCAGGGAAATCGAGAGAGGGAGGGGTATGCCTCTTCATCAACAACAAATGGAGGGGAGTGGGTCAGTCGAAAGCTTCAAGATCCTCAGTGTCCAAATCCCTAAGGACTTAAAATGGTCCACACACATGCAAACAGTCGTGAAGGAGGTTGAAAAGATTTAGCATAGTCCCTCAAATCCTCAGAAAGTTTTATAGCTGCACCATTGAGAGCATCTTCACTGGCTGCATCACTGCTTGGTATGGCAACTGCTCTGCACTCGAATGGCATGGCACTACAGAGTGTGGTGCCGACAGCCCAGTACATCACTGGGGCCGAGCTCCCTGCCATCCAGGAACTCTATACCAGGCTGTGTGAAAGGAAGGCCCGGAAAATTGTTAAAGAATCTGTTCTCTCTGCTTCTAAACAGCAAGCGGTACCGGACCATCAAGTCTGACACCAGCAGACTCCTGAACAGCTTCTACCCCCATGCCATAAGACTGCTAAATAGCTAACAAAATGGCTACACAGACTATCTGAGTTGACCCTTGTATTTTATTGTCTCTATGCACATTCTACACACTCACCCACACACACACTGACACTCCAACACACCCACACACAACACGCACAACACATTCATACTGACTCTACACACGCACACACACTCATCACACAATCATCATACACTGAGTGTACAAAACATTAAGAACACCCGCTCTTTCCATGAAATAGACTGACCAGGTGAAAGCTATGATGATCCCTTATTGATGTCACTTGCTAAATCCACTTCAATCAGTGTAGATGAAGGGGAGGAGACATGTTAAAGAAGGATTTTTAAGCCATGAGACAATTGAGACATGGATTGTGTATGTGTGCCATTCAGAGGGTGAATGGGCAAGACAAAATATTTAAGTGCCTTTGAACGGGGTATGATAGTAGATGCCAGGCGCACCGGTTTGTGTCAAGAACTGCAACGCTGCTGGGTTTTTTATGCTCAACAGTTTCCCGTGTGTATCAAGAATGGTCCTCCACCAAAAGGACATCCAGCCAATTTGACACAACTGTGGGAAGCATTGGAGTCAACATGGGCCAGCATCCTTGTGGAACGCTTTCGACACCTTGTAGAGTCCATTGCCCGACGAATTGAAGCTGTTCTGAGGGCAAAAGGGGGTGAAACTCAATATTAGGAAGATTGTTTTAATGTTTTGTACACTCAGTGTATATGCTGCTGCTACTCTGTTTATCATATATCCTGATGCCTAGTCACCTTACCCCTATATCTAACCCTACCACTCCAGTGTCCCATCGTAAATATAGTTTTGGCACTGACCCTGGAACTGACCCTGTATATAGCTTACTGACCCTGGATCTGATCCTGTATATAGCTACTGACCCTGGATCTGATCCTGTATATAGCTACTGACCCTGGATCTGACCCTGTATATAGCTACTGACCCTGGATCTGATCCTGTATATAGCTACTGACCCTGGAACTGATCCTGCATATAGCTACTGACCCTGGATCTGACCCTGTATATAGCTTACTTACTTTCTTGTGTTCTTCTTATTTCTATTTCTCATTTGTTTTTGTTCTAGATTTTTTATAGTACTACTGCATTGGTGGGAAAGAGCAAGCGAAAAAGGCATTTTCAATGTACAGTACTAATGCATGTAAGAGTAAAAACTAGAAATCTAAGTTGCATACTCTTTATTAGTGTCTTCATTTGATCAAACTTTTCCTCTGGAAAGAGATGTAAGTTATACGATAGATTGTTATAAAGAGACTTAAGAGAAATGAATGTATTTACCGCAAATTATTACCACATGACTTTGAAGAATCGTGGTGAAATAGGAGAAACCTGGCTTTGACTAAGACAAGCACGTTCATTTCTCCTAGAATGAGGTTGAGGTATAATACCAGTACCCTTCAAACATCCATCTCTCTGAGTTAATGTAATAACCATGATAAATACTAACTTTAATCTTCTATCTCATTATTAGAAGTCATCAATTATTCTGTTCTATAAACGTCTGGAAGATCCCCCGCTCGCAATATGACTTGATGTTATGTTACTCTCCTTGCCAGAGTTATCTTTGCTAATAAATCACTAAGCTTAATAGTAACGACAGAAAACAAAGATATGAAAAAGAGTGGATATTCACTCCATATGTTCCGCAGACTTCTGACCCTATCAGGCACTTCATCTAAAGTGGAGAAATCCTTTAACTAAATTCAGAATTCCCAGTCTTTTAAAGTTTCACCACTATCTTTGTCTGTAGACCTACTGAATGGGCTTCTGACATCAGCGCTGTTTATCCCTATAGTGCAGTTTGCGACGTCTGCCAGAAATGAACTGGGCGCTACATAAAAGCTTTATCCCTTATTCAGTTGTCATATATCAACACGTATGGTCGTGAATTACAATGACTGACTGTATATCATCAGCTACTGAACATTACTTCAACTTGTCCCCATAAAACTATTTATGACTTCTGCCCAGAGGGAATTGGTTGATACATTAAAGTAATTCCCCATTCAGATGTCATGTTGTGTTATTAACAGATAAGTTAATATAAGACAGAGGCTGCGTCCCAAACTGCACCCTATTCCCTATATAGTGCACTACTTTTGACCAGAGCCCTATGGGCCAAGGTCGAAAGTAGTGCGCTATATAGGGAATAGGGTGCCACTTTGGATGCTGCCAGTGATATTAGAGGCTGATTCAATCTTTGTTTACACAACTACTGCCTGTGCGCACACATCTGACTGGATGCATCCGTCAGTCAGCGGAATCAACCTGTTATTTTTACAGTACCCAAATCAATATGTGAAAACATTTGACTATAGGAAAGTAGTTACTGTATGTTTTTATGCAACTGAATGAATACTGAAATGTGGGTTTGGTTAGTTTGAGCCCTAAGATCTAATTCCAATGAGCACCTTTGAAACAAAGTGGATAAGTACATATAGGCCTTTGCAGCACCTGTCTAAAGCGTCCTATATAAAAACCACTGTCTGTATTATGATCGTATCTCAATAATATACTTTTCCTTTACCAACTCTGACATTAATATCCAAAGTTAAGTAGCTCTGAGACCATTTCTCCTCTTTCTAAAGGTCCGTTCAGGTCCTGCAAAGTCATCTATCGGTAGGCCACAACCAAACTGATGTTTAAACTGACAGCTTCACTGAAAAACACCAGTGAAATTTTTCTGCATTGAATCTTAATTGAAACGCAATGGTAAAACTCAAGCCGAGGGCCCAGCACCTACAGAGCAAAAGCACAGGGGTTTTCCTTCCCCAAGGCAACGTTTTAAAATCAACTCAGAAAGTTAAGTGCTTGTGACAGAGCCTATTATATTAATAGGAAGTGTTCTGTACAGAATAATACACAAGGCTAACCCATGATAAAATATGGCATGAAGCAAGGGATTATGGAAGAGAGGAACGAACACTCCCTCCTTTGTTGCCTTCCTCTTTCTCGGGTGAAAAATGCTCCTGGAGTTTGGGTTGGGAAGGGAGGGAGGGAGGCAGAGGAGAAGAGAGGGGGATAGATGACTTAGTAACAGACAGTATATTCTCCTCTTCTCCTCTCGCTGCACCACCACACTCATCTGGTTTTCAGCAGGGTTTATGAGGACCAGATGGGCTGAACCCTCTTCTCTTGGCATCCCTCGCTCCCTCTCTATTTCTCTGCCTGTCTTTTTTACGACACCCCGCAGATTTTGTCACTCTGTGGTCTCTGGCATAGCCGGTGTAATACCATCTCTGTTTCATCAAATAAAGAAAAGGAGGCTCTGTGAATACAAGCAGCCTTTCTTTCCTTTTCAGCTCTTCTTCTTCATCAATTTTCAGTGACAGTGACCTTAGTCATATCGACATAGGAGAAGTGCCGTAAATTGATTTAAACATATATAATTGTTTTTACAAAATATTATTCTAGTGATAATTCCTATTGAATTGATAAAGCATGATTAGAAAAACGGCTTTGACACAATGATAGACTGCTAAGTAAGTCTTAAAATGTTCATCTACCTAGCTTTGCCATTTTCCTCTACCGATCAGATTGTGAACAGCAAAGAATGCAGGGAACAAGACAAATTCACCATAATGGAGGTAGAATCTCTAGTTAGCTGTTGAAAGAATGTCTTATTATACAAGTCTATCATAAAAAACCCACAGACACAGGGTCTTTGCCCTTCCTCTCACAAAGCTCACAGTGGCTTTTATAGGATTTCTCCAGTAAGCTTTATGAGCAAATGCAACTTCATCCGCCACTATAATTTGGAGTGGGAATCTCTCCAGAAAACCTATGAATACCTCTTCTCTCTCTCCCCCCCCTCCCCTCCCCTCCCCTCTCTCCCTCTAAACCAGGCCTGCTATCCCAACCCTCTGGCACGGGGATCAGGTCACAGCGAGCCATGGTGTGTAAAAGAAACCTAGAGATATTAATAAAAATATGGCTGAGTGGGATGGGAGCTGACAGTGTCAGCGGGGGTGCAGGCGGGCTGAGGGGTGCGGGTGAGGTTTTTGGGGCGTGCCATTGATGTGGCATGACCCAGCCCACTTGAGAGGGTCGTGTGATGTTACTAGAGCAACCGGGGTTTGGGCCAATGATGGGTCCACCGACGGGGCTGTGAGAAGAGGACAGCATGCCTACCACCCCAGTATCATTCACATCAAACCCTTCACAATGTAGCCCCAGTATCATTCACATCAAACCCCTCACAATGTAGCCCCAGTATCATTCACATCAAACCCCTCACAATGTAGCCCCAGTATCATTCACATCAACCCCCTCACAATGAGCGCTACTGGAGCAAAATTGGAGCGGGCGAGAAGGCCGATGCTCCAACCTTTGGGAAACTCGCTCCAAGTTCCAGTCAAATGGGCACGCTCCACTCCTCGCTCCACTCCTCGCTCCACTCCTCGCTCCACTCCAGCTCCACTCCGCTTCCTCTGCTGGGCACACACTGGTTGAATCAACGTTGTTTCAAAGTAATGACAATATCCAAAGGTAAAAGTTTATTATTAATACCATGAATTTGGTATCGTATTCATAGCGCTAATAGTAATTACTTCTAAACTTCCAAAGATCCAATCCACCATGGACGAATTATAGTACCTAGCTACAAGATGAAATGACCCACTGGGCACAGACTTCATTTCAACTTCATCTAGTTTTGATTTACATTTGGTTGAGTTGTCAACTCATGTGAATTTAACGTGAAATCAACAACTAATTTCACCATGTCATTGGATTTAGGTTAAAAGTTGGGTAAAAGAAGACGAAATGTCATTAAATTGATGACATTTTGCAAATCCATTCAGTTTTGATTCAACATCATCACATTACATTTTGGGGTTGAAATTGCATTGGAAAAAACGTTGATTCAACCAGATTTTGCCCAGTGGGAATGGTGTACTTGGAGCAAATCAGATGTCAATGTAGCCTACAAAACCCAACCTCACACCAAATTGACTTTCACATACAGACCGTGGAAGAAAAGTTAGAGGAGTTCCTTTCAACTATTGAATGTTATTTAGGTAGTCTACACACATGAGTATGGAAGCTGATCACTGTCTAAATGTGTTGACATGTTAGCTTAGCTGAATCGTACACAGCTTGTTTAAAAAAGCTAAGCAGGGTACATAGAGGTACTGTAGGCATCTGGATGGTAGACTTGTTCTCCCTGAAGTGCATTACCCCTCGTGTACCAGTAGGAGTCACTGTTCAGGCAACAATCTTTGGACTATGGCTTGACATTTTATTTCAATATACCTCCATATTTAGGTTGATGGCATGACGTTGAAACGATGACGATGATTCAAACAAACCATTTTACTCTCTGAAATATGAAATTCAACATTATTTCAACCACCCCAGAATGAAAAACAGTGCATTCGGAAAGTATTCAGACCCCTTGACTTCTTCTACATTTTGTTATGTTACAGCTTTATTCTAAAATGGATTAAATAATTTTCTCCTTATCAATCTACACACAATACCCCATAATGACAAAGTAAAAACAGGTTTTTAGAAATGTTGTCCTAACAGAGCCCTGGCAGAGCCCTGGCAGAGCCCTGGCAGAGCCCTGGCAGAGCCCTGGCAGAGCTGCGCGTGTGTGATTGAAGAGAGGCCGAGAGAGGATGAGTGTATGCGGTGCAGATGGCATGCGTTCCGTATACCTCAGGAAGATGAGAAGAGAGAGAGAGAGAGAGAAAAGAAAGGGAGGCTGTGGTTTGGGGGTTAAACGGCTGAACATGCTCGCACATTAAGATCCATCTGATCCGCGGATAACTAGAAAGGAGCACCTCTGTTTGTAATAGACCCCGGAGCGAAAAAATATATCTCTTCTCCCGACCACTCCTGTCTCCTTTCATCCCTCTCCAGTGAGAAAAGCGAGGGAGCCCCGTGCCAAGTGATGGGAGATTGACTCCTCCTTCCTTCCTTCCTTCTCTCTCTCTCTTTTATTTATTTATTTCTCTCATTCATTCTGTGTTTTTTCTTCCCCTCCTCATGAAAGAGCATGGCACAGCCCCAGGCCACACTCATACTGACTGACACAAGAGAGCCTGGGAGCTGCCATTCTGCTATCATTTCATCCACCACACATCTTCCCAGCAGCACCACTCAGTCACCCAAAGAGACCCCTCTCATGGGAGAGGTGTGTGTGTGTGTGTGTCTGTGTGTGTGTGTGCGTGCGTGCGTGCGGGTGAGTGTGTGTGCGTGCCTTTGTGTATGTGAGTGAGTGTGTGTGTGTGCATGCATGTGAGTGAGTGTGTATCAGAGAATTACTGTATCATCAGTTCATATATATACTAAATTCAGGGTGAGGAACCAACTATTAAGTAGTAAAATGTTGAACTGTAATGACATAAACTTTATCTATGGTTGTTGTCAACTCCTCACACAGCTTCCGATGCCAAATGTCTCCTGTTTCGTCAGAGTGACAATATACACACATCATTATGCTATAGAAACCCAGCTTTCAGACTACAATATGGACATCATTACGCTATAGAAACCCAGCTTTCAGACTACAATATGGACATCATTATGCTATAGAAACCCAGCTTTATGGACATCATTACACTATAGAAACCCAGCTTTATGGACATCATTACGCTATAGAAACCCAGCTTTCAGACTACAATATGGACATCATTACGCTATAGAAACCCAGCTTTATGGACATCATTATGCTATAGAAACCCAGCTTTCAGACTACAATATGGACATCATTATGGTATAGAAACCCAGCTTTGAGACTACAATATGGACATCATTATGCTATAGAAACCCAGCTTTGAGACTACAATATGGACATCATTATGCTATAGAAACCCAGCTTTCAGACTACAATATGGACATCATTATGCTATAGAAACCCAGCTTTCAGACTACAATATGGACATCATTACGCTATAGAAACCCAGCTTTCAGACTACAATATGGACATCATTATGCTATAGAAACCCAGCTTTCAGACTACAATATGGACATCATTACGCTATAGAAACCCAGCTTTCAGACTACAATATGGACATCATTACGCTATAGAAACCCAGCTTTCAGACTACAATATGGACATCATTATGCTATAGGAACCCAGCTTTCAGACTACAATATGGACATCATTACGCTATAGAAACCCAGCTTTATGGACATCATTACGCTATAGAAACCCAGCTTTGAGACTACAATATGGACATCATTATGCTATAGAAACCCAGCTTTCAGACTACAATATGGACATCATTACGCTATAGAAACCCAGCTTTCAGACTACAATATGGACATTATTGTGCTATAGAAACCCAATCATTATGCTATAGAAACCCAGCTTTCAGACTACAATATGGACATCATTATGCTATAGAAACCCAGCTTTCAGACTACAATATGGACATCATTACGCTATAGAAACCCAGCTTTCAGACTACAATATGGACATCATTATGCTATAGAAACCCAGCTTTATGGACATCATTATGCTATAGAAACCCAGCTTTCAGACTACAATATGGACATCATTACACCATAGAAACCCAGCTTTCAGACTACAATATGGACATCATTATGCTATAGAAACCCAGCTTTCAGACTACAATATGGACATCATTATGCTATAGAAACCCAGCTTTATGGACATCATTACGCTATAGAAACCCAGCTTTATGGACATCATTACGCTATAGAAACCCAGCTTTATGGACATCATTACGCTATAGAAACCCAGCTTTATGGACATCATTACGCTATAGAAACCCAGCTTTGAGACTACAATATGGACATCATTATGCTATAGAAACCCAACTTTCAGACTACAATATGGACATCATTATGCTGTAGAAACCCAGCTTTCAGACTACAATATGGACATCATTACGCTATAGAAACCCAGCTTTGAGACTACAATATGGACATCATTACACTATAGAAACCCAGCTTTATGGACATCATTAGCCTATAGAAACCCAGCTTTGAGACTACAATATGGACATCATTACGCTATAGAAACCCAGCTTTGAGACTACAATATGGACATCATTACGCTATAGAAACCCAGCTTTATGGACATCATTACACTATAGAAACCCAGCTTTCAGACTACAATATGGACATCATTACGCTATAGAAACCCAGCTTTGAGACTACAATATGGACATCATTACGCTGTAGAAACCCAGCTTTCAGACTACAATATGGACATCATTACGCTATAGAAACCCAGCTTTCAGACTACAATATGGACATCATTATGCTATAGAAACCCAGCTTTATGGACATCATTATGCTATAGAAACCCAGCTTTCAGACTACAATATGGACATCATTACACTGTAGAAACCCAGCTTTCAGACTACAATATGGACATCATTACGCTGTAGAAACCCAACTTTCAGACTACAATATGGACATCATTACGCTATAGAAACCCAGCTTTCAGACTACAATATGGACATCATTATGCTATAGAAACCCAGCTTTCAGACTACAATATGGACATCATTACGCTATAGAAACCCAGCTTTATGGACATCATTATGCTATAGAAACCCAGCTTTCAGACTACAATATGGACATCATTATGCTATAGAAACCCAGCTTTCAGACTACAATATGGACATCATTATGCTATAGAAGCCCAGCTTTATGGACATCATTATGCTATAGAAACCCAGCTTTCAGACTACAATATGGACATCATTATGCTATAGAAACCCAGCTTTCAGACTACAATATGGACATCATTATGCTATAGAAGCCCAGCTTTATGGACATCATTATGCTATAGAAACCCAGCTTTCAGACTACAATATGGACATCATTATGCTATAGAAACCCAGCTTTATGGACATCATTATGCTATAGAAACCCAGCTTTATGGACATCATTATGCTATAGAAACCCAGCTTTCAGACTACAATATGGACATCATTATGCTATAGAAACCCAGCTTTCAGACTACAATATGGACATCATTATGCTATAGAAACCCAACTTTGAGACTACAATATGGACATCATTATGCTATAGAAACCCAGCTTTGAGACTACAATATGGACATCATTATGCTATAGAAACCCAGCTTTCAGACTACAATATGGACATCATTATGCTATAGAAACCCAGCTTTCAGACTACAATATGGACATCATTACACTATAGAAACCCAGCTTTCAGACTACAATATGGACATCATTACGCTATAGAAACCCAGCTTTATGGACATCATTACGCTATAGAAACCCAGCTTTATGGACATCATTATGCTATAGAAACCCAACTTTCAGACTACAATATGGACATCATTACACTATAGAAACCCAGCTTTCAGACTACAATATGGACATCATTATGCTATAGAAACCCAGCTTTCAGACTACAATATGGACATCATTACGCTATAGAAACCCAGCTTTATGGACATCATTACGCTATAGAAACCCAGCTTTATGGACATCATTATGCTATAGAAACCCAACTTTCAGACTACAATATGGACATCATTACACTATAGAAACCCAGCTTTCAGACTACAATATGGACATCATTACGCAATAGAAACCCAGCTTTCAGACTACAATATGGACATCATTACGCAATAGAAACCCAGCTTTCAGACTACAATATGGACATCAACCACTTGTAAATACAAACGGACTCCAGTAATCCTTGTAGCTGTAACACTGCAATATATACAGCAGACTACATGCATTTCAGAACCAACATGAATAATAGTAGCCGAATAAAGCTGGGGGATAATGGTGTTCTTTACAATCTATTATGGCACACAACTTATACGACCCATTCCTACAGAAATATTTGCACTGTATGTGGTCTGTTAAGGCATCTACTAAATTGCATATTTTGGTCTGCAGTATGGGAGTGGGTGGCTGTGCATGTGTGTGTGGCTTTGCATGAGTGTGTGTGTGTGTGTGACTGTGTGTGAGCCTTTGACTCTGTGTGTGAGACTATAACTCAGTGTGTGCCTATTTCAATGTACTGTTTGTAAATAAGTGTATACTGTGCGTGTGTGTGTGTATGTGTGTGTTTGTGTTTATGAGGTAGACTCTGGGCATAGGAAACAGAGTCAAGCAGCACATGCGATTGGAGGATCCTCGTGGGTGGGCGAACACATGTGGCCTGCTGGATTAGGAAGTGGTAGGCCACATCTTTTTATTACGGAGACGTTTCTAGAATCCCCCCCCCCTCTCTCTCTCTCTCGTGGGAGTGGGGTAGGCCCTCTAAGACGCCTCCCAAGCTCCCCATCACTCCCTCATACACATGGACACACACGGACACACAAAAATTTGCACGTGAATAAACACACATGCGCATGCGCACGCACACGCGCAAACGCACACACGTTTGTTTTACCATCCTTGAGGGGACAATCGATTCCATTCAAAATCCTATTTTCCCTAACCCCTAACCCTAAACCTAACCCTAACCTAACCCCTAACCCTAACTCCTAATCCTAATGCTAACCTTAACCCTAATTGTAACCCTAAACCAAACCCCTAAGCCTAAAATTGCCTTTTTCCTTGTGGGGACCATATGTCCCCACTTGTCAGAATTGTTCTTGTTTTACTGTCCTTGTGAGGACTTCTGATCCCCACAAGGATTGTAAAACCAAAAACACACACACACGTCACGACCAACCAGAGGCATTTTCTGCACCAAAACCTCAGGATTTCTTTATTCGCCAGCGAGCGAGCAGGACATGTTCCGTAATATCATGTTCTGCCCAAGTAGGCCAAACCCCAGGAACCCCTGAGGAACTCACTGCTTTAATTAAATATCACTTTACTCCTCATTTTTCATCTCTGGTGTCGTCATTGTTGAAGCGGTGGAGTGATGCGTTCCATATACATTACCTACTAGTCTTAGGCTGCATCCCAAATTGCACGCTATCATTCCCTCCAAAGTGCATTACTTCTGACCAAAAGTAGTGCACTATTTAAGGAAAAGGGAGCCTTTTGGGATGCAGCCTTAGAATACTTTAGCTCTACCCACATCCACTTGTATCAGGCTGCCAATTAAAACATTCATCAACTGTAGGGAATTAGCGTCACTTTTTTCAGATATTGGCAGGATACATTGTTAAAAGAAAATATGCTGTGAACCTTTTTTTATTTTGGCTCTGTTGAGACAGTGCCCGAAACACAATTATAAATCAGAGAGCTGTTGTTCAATTAATGTACTGTAATATAGATATATAAATCACATAAATGCAATATCGGTATAACACATTGAGTGAGAACAATTCAATGTTATATAGATCTAAGCCCGTATTTATAAAGCGTCCCGGAGAAGGAGCACTGATCTAGGATCAGGTCCCCTCCCTCCATTGAATTATGATCTAAAAGGCAAAACTGATTCTAGATCAGCACTCTGAGATACTTTGTGAATATGGTCCTGTACCCAACAGATCTGATAGATGTGTACCTGGGTCTAATTTTACCTGGCAGTGGAAGACATACTCAGGTGTGTTCTTGTTAAACTTCATGTTCCAGACCAGAGCCACACCATCTGGCTCATGAGGAGCCTCCTCATTGTTGTTGTAGGACGCCACCAACAGCTCTGGGTACTGGGGAGGAAGAGGAGGGGGAGGAGAGAGGACAAGATCAAATCAAATGGAGAGATAGAGGAGAGGAAGGAAAGAAAGAAGAAACAGAGGAATGAGAGGGGAAATTGAAGGATAAATGAGGATCAGGGGAGGAAGAGGATGGAGACGAGGAAGAGGATGGAGAGGAGGAAGAGGAGGAAGAGGAGAGAGAGGAGGAAGAGGATGGAGAGGAGGAAGATGAGGAAGAGGATGAGAGGAGGAAGAGGATGGAGAGGAGAAAGAGGAGGAAGACGATAGAGAGGATGGAGAGGAGGAAGAGGATGGAGAGTACAGAAGTTAAAATACAAACGACTGTCCAGATAGTGATGACGCACCCTTCCCAAAACACACACACACACGGTGTGGTAAAGTTGCACCTAAATGCTGATCTTGGGTCAGTTCTGCTTTTCCCCCACTAATTGTTAAGGTTAGTATTGTGGGAGGGGAAGCTGGTGCTAGATCTGTATCTAAGGGGAAACTTCACCCCGGAACGGTCCTTACCTGAGGGGACCAGTCCAGACAGGTGATGACTCGATGTTTGGACCAGTGCTCGTCATAGAACAGCCTACTGAGGGCCAGACTGGAACCGCCTTGTAAGTCCCTGTGGCCAATAGAAACAGGGGTCAGAGGTCACTGGGTGATGTCATTGTATGTGAGGTCAAATGGGGGTTCTGAGAGGACGATGACATCATGAGGAGGGCATGTGTTTGAAGAACAAAGAGGTCAAGTTCTGATTGACACCAAAGGCATTACTCCATGAGGCCATTAGCAGCCCCATAGACATGCATACACATACCATGTTCCTTCTACAGACATCACAACAGAGAGACACACACACACACACACACACATACAACACCACACACACTCCAATTTCGTACCCCTCCTTGTCATCCAGGTCTCGTCCGCTGTAGTCGAAGAAGATGTCTGATTCCTGGGCCAGGGCTCTCTCCATTACTCTGATGCTGCAGTCAAAGAAACTGAGGAACTCCTCCGATTTGAGGATCTGCTGCTTCTCTTCCTCTGTCAGCTCCCTGCAGGGGTAGCCTGACACACACACACGCATGAAGGCAGGCACACACACACACACACACACACACACACACACACACACAGGGAGAAGTCAAAATAGGTAAACAACAATGTGCAGAGACACACACCACCCAGACACAGCTCTCTGGGGTGGCCTGAGACACACCACCCAGACACAGCTCTCTGGGGTGGCCTGAGACACAAACAAACAAACATCCACATCTACACACACTTACAAATACAAATATACACGTGTCATCTTAAACACCCACCCATTCCCAAACTACTACCCTGAACTTGCACTAAATACAGACAGTGTATACCCAAATAAACATGATTCAAACTCCACACAGACTAAGACAACAGTCTGGTTGCACATTCTGTCTATAACTTTACTACACCATACAACAATAATCTAGATCGTAACACCAAATCACTGACGTCACTTCCATTAAGGACAGAGGAAAGCCTTGGCTACAATAAACTTCCTCATACATCATAGTCTGCAAAATAGGAAATGACCAGCTGCAAAGTAATTAACTTCGGTAAATAAGAATAAACTGAAGTCCTCTGAAGTCCTCCACTCCTCCCCTGTAATAACGGCCGGGCCCAGCGAGACGCCAGTCCGGTTATGATGTCCCTCTGTGTGATGTCACTCTGTCTGTCCCCATGCAGTCCCCATTAGAGGGCTGACTCTTTGATCTCAGCCCACTTGGTCCTGTTTCTGACAACTCATAAGGACGACAAAGAAGTGATCAAAGTCAGGCTAGACTGGGACCCTGTGTGTGTGTAATAGTGTGTGTGTGTAATAATGTGTGTGTGTGTGTAATGATGTGTGAGTGTAATAATGTGTGTGTGTGTGTGTAATAATGTGTGTGTAATAATGTGTGTGTGTAATGATGTATGTGTGTGTAATAATGTGTGTGTGTAATAGTGTATGTGTGTGTATTAATGTGTGTGTGTGTGTAATAATGTGTGTGTGTGTGTGTGTAATAGTGTGGGTGTGTGTAATGATGTGTGTGTGTAATAATGTATGTGTGTGTGTAATAATGTATGTGTGTGTGTAATAACATGTGTGTAATAAGATGTGTGTGTAATAATGTGTGTGTGTAATAGTGTGTGTGTGTGTGTGTAATGATGTGTGTGTGTAATAATGTATGTGTGTGTAATAATGTGTGTGTAATAATGTATGTATGTAATGATGTGTGTGTGTGTGTAATAATGTACAGTGGGGAAAAAAAGTATTTAGTCAGCCACCAATTGTGCAAGTTCTCCCACTTAAAAAGATGAGAGCCTGTAATTTTCATCATAGGTACACGTCAACTATGACAGACAAAATGAGAAAAAAAATCCAGAAGGAATTTTAATGAATTTATTTGCAAATTATGGTGGAAAATAAGTATTTGGTCAATAACAAAAGTTTCTCAATACTTTGTTATATACCCTTTGTTGGCAATGACACAGGTCAAACGTTTTCTGTAAGTCTATTTTGGCCCATTCCTCCATGCAGATCTCCTCTAGAGCAGTGATGTTTTGGGGCTGTCGCTGGGCAACACGGACTTTCAACTCCCTCCAAAGATTTTCTATGGGGTTGAGATCTGGATACTGGCTAGGCCACTCCAGGACCTTGAAATGCTTCTTACGAAGCCACTCCTTCGTTGCCCGGGCGGTGTGTTTGGGATCATTGTCATGCTGAAAGACCCAGCCACGTTTCATCTTCAATGCCCTTGCTGATGGAAGGAGGTTTTCACTCAAAATCTCACGATACATGGCCCCATTCATTCTTTCCTTTACACGGATCAGTCGTCCTGGTCCCTTTGCAGAAAAACAGCCCCAAAGCAGGATTTTTCCACCCCCATGCTTCACAGTAGGTATGGTGTTCTTTGGAGGCAACTCAGCATTCTTTGTCCTCCAAACACGACGAGTTGAGTTTTTACCAAAAAGTTATATTTTGGTTTCATCTGACCATATGACATTCTCCCAATCCTCTTCTGGATCATCCAAATGCACTCTAGCAAACTTCAGACGGGCCTGGACATGTACTGGCTTAAGCAGGGGGACACGTCTCGCACTGCAGGATTTGAGTCCCTGGCGGCGTAGTGTGTTACTGATGGTAGGCTTTGTTACTTTGGTCCCAGCTCTCTGCAGGTCATTCACTAGGTCCCCCGTGTGGTTCTGGGATTTTTGCTCACCGTTCTTGTGATCATTTTGACCCCACGGGGTGAGATCTTGCGTGGAGCCCCAGATCGAGGGAGATTATCAGTGGTCTTGTATGTCTTCCATTTCCTAATAATTGCTCCCACAGTTGATTTCTTCAAACCAAGCTGCTTACCTATTGCAGATTCAGTCTTCCCAGCCTGGTGCAGGTCTACAATTTTGTTTCTGGTGTCCTTTGACAGCTCTTTGGTCTTGGCCATAGTGGAGTTTGGAGTGTGACTGTGTGAGGTTGTGGACAGGTATCTTTTATACTGATAACAAGTTCAAACAGGTGCCATTAATACAGGTAACGAGTGGAAGACAGAGGAGCCTCTTAAAGAAGAAGTTACAGGTCTGTCATAGTTGACGTGTACCTATGATGAAAATTACAGGCCTCTCTCATCTTTTTAAGTGGGAGAACTTGCACAATTGGTGGCTGACTAAATACTTTTTTTCCCCCACTGTATGTGTGTAATAATGTATGTGTGTAATAATGTATGTGTGTAATAATGTATGTGTATAATAATGTGTGTGTGTGTGTAATAATGTGTGTACATCTGTGTGTGTTTTAACAGGGCCTCATTCTACCCTCCTTTAGTGAAGTTATTTACTCCTTGCACCAGCTTTGCCTCACAAAGAATGCCATCTCCGCGTCCCCCCCCACCCCCCCCATCCCTCGCCATCCCCCTCTCAGTTGTCACCCCCCCCCCGAGTCTCCTCCGTTCTTTTTGAAGTCCTCCAGAGGGGGTCAAGTGACACGTTTTTAATCAGGTCTGACCCGCAGTGCCACGGGCCGATAAGCTGGACCTCGGCCACAGAGATTGGAATCCGATACGCCAGCGGGGGTCACATGCGAGTGACCGCTCACTCACGCTACAACGGCTTTGTTTAGTGACAGTTTGACTGGCGATGTGGGAGAAGAGAAGGCTGGTGCTGGCCTGAGGATTTCTCCCTGACAATAGTCTATCTGTTAGGGGGCTAGGGTCAGTCTGTCCTATCTGGTGTATTTCTCATGTCTTATCTGGTGTCCCGTGTGATCTTAAGTATGCTCCCTCTAATTCTCCCATCTCACTCTCTCTCTCTCTTTGACCCTGCTGGTCATCTATGAACGTTCGAACGTCTTCAAGAACGATCTGGCCTTAATGGCCATGTACTCTTATAATCTCCACCCAGCACAGCCAGAAGAGGACTGGCCACCCCTCAGAGCCTGGTTCCTCTCTAGGTTTCTATCTAGGTTCCTGCCTTTCTAGGGAGTTTTTCCTAGCCACCGTGCTTCTACATCTGCATTGCTTGGTCTTTGGGGTTTAAGGCTGGGTTTCTGTATAAGCACTTTGTGACATCTGTTGATGTAAAAAATGCTTTATAAATAGATTTGATTGATTAATTGATCCATCACTTTTACTTGTTTTTAATTTAAATCTGTTCCGTTTCTGTTATACTGTTTCCCAAACCAAGGTGGTGGTTAAACTCAATTTGGTGGAGAGAACTGGAGAGTTCAGTCTCAGAAATGCTTCTCTGACATATGTGTGACCTATGTGCTTCAACTCACCTGAACTCCCTCAAATGGCACACTATTCCCTATATAGTGCACTACTTATGACCAGGGCCCATTAGGGAATAGGGTGCCATTTAAGATGCAGACACTCCCTCCAGCTGAAGCTATTGTATTTCTTACCATTACTTCACCTTTCATCTTTCCCCTTCTGTACTGTAAACTATTTTATTCTACCCCATCCCTCTCTTCTCATCCCCCCTCTTCTTACCCTCTTTCATCTCCTTGCTGTCCTCCTCCTCCTGCTGGTCAGATTCTGGATCAGGCTTCAGCTCTGTGATTTCTTCATCCTCTTCTTCCTCCTCTGTAGAAAGAGAGAGAGAGGGGTAGAGAGGGCGGAAGGGGGAGAGAGAGGGAGAGGGGGAGAGAGAAAGAGATCGAGAGAGAGAGAGGGCGGAAGGGGGAGAGAGAGATAGAGATAGAGAGAGAGCGAGAGAGAGAGAGGGTGGAAGGGGGAGAGAGAGAGAGGGAGAGAGAAAGAGAGAGGTCGGAAGGGGGAGAGAGAGAGATAGAGAGAGAGAGAGAGAGAGAGAGAGAGAGAGAGAGAGAGAGAGAGAGAGAGAGAGAGAGAGAGGAGAGAGAGAGAGAGAGAGAGAGAGGTCAGAGGGAGAGAGAGAGAGAGAGAGAGAGAGAGAGAGAGAGAGAGAGAGAGAGAGAGAGAGAGAGAGAGAGAGAGGGTGGAAGGGGGAGCGAGAGAGAGAGAGAGAGAGAGAGGGCGGAAGGGGGAGGGAGAGAGATAGAGAGAAAGAGCAAGCAGCCATGTTAATCAGCAGCTGTTCCAAGTACTACAACCCCCTCCTCTATACCTCTACCCCTCCATCCCATCTAATCATTCCCAGGCCTGGCCCACCTGACTAACTGACATTCAGGGCCGGATGGGCCTCCTACACACACACATACACACAATTAAGTGTATTCGGCTTGGCAGGACAGCCTGCACAGCATTTGATACTGCTACAGTATAGGTAAATTGCGTTGAGGTTGGAGGATTTTTCTGGGACTTCTGTCATTTCCATCAGTTGTATTATCGGAACTTTGGGAAAACACCTGCAGAAACATGATTATTATTAACATGACCAAGCCCACTCCCCTCCCAACATGATTATTATTAACATGACCAAGCCCACTCCCCTCCCAACATTATTATTATTAACATGACCAAGCCCACTCCCCTCCCAACATTATTATTATTAACATGACCAAGCCCACTCCCCTCCCAACATGATTATTAGTATCATGACCAAGCCCACTCCCCTCCTATCACACAGGCCTTGACCCACATGGCCTACATCACACAGGCCTTGACCCACATGGCCTACATCACACAGGCCTTGACCCACATGGCCTACATCACACAGGCCTTGACCCACATGGCCTACATCACACAGGCCTTGACCCACATGGCCTACATCACACAGGCCTTGACCCACATGGCCTACATCACACAGGCCTTGACCCACATGGCCTACATCACACAGGCCTTGGCCTACATCACACAGGCCTTGACCCACATGGCCTACATCACACAGGCCTTGACCCACATGGCCTACATCACACAGGCCTCATCAGAGAGGAAGTTAACACACAGCAGGTGCCTCTCTGAGTGGCGTGCATGCTCTCGGCTCTGTCCTGACCTCTGACATTGATATCAAACGACCCTCCCCCCCTCCCCCTCACACCCCACCCCAACCTCGACCCCGCAATTATCCGACTCCCCCCCAGTGAAGGGGGCAACAGAGGGGTTAACATCCACAAGCACCTGCCAGTCTTCCTGCGGCCTGCTTGGTCCCCCCATTCCCCCCTCTGCCCGCCGCCCTTCCCCTCCCTCCCTCCTCCAGGCATGTGTTGGTAACCCCCTCCCCCCATCCCATCACCCTGGAAACAGATGGTGAGAATGAGGCCCCAAAAGCCCCCTTAACACCCTATCAGACACCTGTGGCTGCGAACGCGCAAACACACACACTCTCCGCACACTCACACACACCCGAATCCTCAGTGGGCTCGTTGTCACGTTGACCCCTGGGTCGGAGGTTAACTGGGTAGGGGTCACGGTGACAGTGGGCGCCCAGTTCACAGGAGGAAGTGATTCCATCTCGCCAGACGTGTCACGTCTCACACTCTCAACTCAACACCAGCTCTGTTTGTTTTCAGGGGTGGGTGAGTGAGTGTGTGTGTGTGTGTGTGTGTCAGTGTGTGTGTGTGTGTGTATGTCTGTGTGTGTGTGTATGTGTGTGACACAGTTTGAGTATGCCCTGAGGCCTCTTAAAATCACTGGCTCAAGAGCCTTCTGTCTATTATCACCATGCCCCCTGTAGCTCAGTTGGTAGAGCATGGCGCTTGCAATGCCAGGGTTGTGGGTTCGTTTCCCACGGGGGGCCAGTATGAAAAATGTATGCACTCACTAACTGTAAGTCGCTCTGGATAAGAGCGTCTGCTAAATGACTAAAATTTAAAAAATGTAATGCCCTTTCAGCTGCTCTGAACCTTCTAAACTGGTTTTGTTTAGATATGATAAATATATGATAAATGTGATTCCAAACACCAAAGACTAGATATGATAAATGTGATTCCAAACACCAATGATTAGATATGATAAATGTGATTACCAAGACCAAAGACTAGATATGATAAATGTGATTACAAAGACCAAAGACTAGATATGATAAATGTGATTACCAAGACCAAAGACTAGATATGATAAATGTGATTACAAAGACCAAAGACTAGATATGATAAATGTGATTACCAAGACCAAAGATTCTATTTGAGACGCAGCCACAGTGGTTGGCTGCCAAGAGAAAATACTTCAGTGTGAGGATGAAGGATGAGGATGGACCACTGATGGGGTCGGGTCCAACAGCGTGGTTTCCAGCTGAATGTAAGTGTTGCTCTGAGTCAGACAGCATCTAACCAGCAGGGACCAGAGCGAAGAGGCCAGGGAGACAGGCAGCCAGCCAAGCAGTCTGTCAGCCACTCTGTCACAGAGGACAGCCAGGACAGACTGCCACCAACCGACCGACTCACAGGCGGCTCCTCTCGCTCAATCTCTCTCTCTCTCTTCCTGTCATCCATTATCCCCCCCCTGAGTTTGGTGGAGAGGGGGATGCTTCTTTTTGGTGTCCCACCACCGCAGCACCCTCAATGAGAGGGAGGGAGACAGGACTGGGTGTTGTCCCTTTGGGGTTAGGATGGAGAATGAAGAGTAACAGGGAGAGCGACAGAGAGAGAGAGAGAGAAAGAGAGACAGAGAGATAGAGAAAGAGCGAGAGACAGAGAGCAAGACAGAGAGCGAAGAGACAGAAAGAGAGAGAGAGAGAGAGAGAGAGAGAGAGAGAGAGAGAGAGAGAGAGAGAGAGAGAGAGAGAGAGAGAGAGAGAGAGAGAGAGAGAGAGAGAGAGATTGCGTGGCCAACATCGCTGGGGTCTGCTGTGAGGAGAGGAGAGGGAGTCGCTCCCAACCCAAACACAGGCACAACCAGGACCGTGGTCAGAATGTGTGGTCATGGGAGGACCGTGCAGAGCTGTGCGACCGTAATGCAGAGTGGTCCGACTGACAACAGTTGACCACGGAGACTGGAGCGAGCTGCAGTGATTCATAGCCATGTGACATGAGGCTTTGGGTTGGTTACTTAACGACTGAAAACATCTTCCCATATGAAGGTACGGTACTAAAGATACTGTGGTCAAAGGTCAAGGATAAAGCAAATAAATATAACTCAATGTCAATGGAGATTCATCAAAGGCCAACAATGCTCCTCTGCTAAGACAAGGCTATAATGTGGCATGTTGCACTACAAATATAAAAGTCATACACCAAGTCAGGCATCTGAATAATCCTAGAGCCTGGAGAGGTGAGAGAAGAGAAAATAATCTCTCCCTCCCTCCCTCCCTCCCTCCCTCCCTCCCTCCCAGGTGCTTAATACTGCTCTGCACCGCGGGAACACACATTAACCAGGATCCACCCAGCCACTGGTAGTGGGGGGCTGGCTTGATGAAACTCGGCTTGGAGGCTCCTGTTTCCATCCCAACCCCCTTGGGTAATGACATTCTCCGTATCCCGACATATCTCGCTGTTCAATCGCCCTCCGCTTCCTTCCTCCTGCTGGCCCAGTCAATTCAGCCCAGCCCAGTGGCACATAGACAGAAATGCATCTCCATAGACGCCTATAAGCGGGTAGAACACTCAGCTCAACTCTGACAGAGAAGGGGTCCTTCTGAGTCCTAAGACAAACACGCCACGCTCTCCCCCCCAGCCGTGGAGTATTAACTATTTAGATTAGGATGCACGCTAGCATGCTAATTAAAAGCTTCATCATAATGCTGGGGAGTGAAAAGGCCTGAGCCAGCCGGTCAGAAGCAGTGTTAGCCATTATGTGGCTACCTCTACAGTGAATTATCTCAGATGAGCTGAAATTGGCCAATCCATTATGAGGGGAGAGAAAATAAACAGTAATTCAATGGCACTATAAGGATCTTAGGAGCTGGACTCTCTGTGGAGAGCTTTGTGTATTAGACTGTGATTGGCTGGAGGGTTTAGATGTAGCCGTTACATGTGGACAGCATTACTATAAAAGATAATAAGGACAGTTAGATACGACCCATGTTATGCTGTAGTGAGAGATACAGCTACCATAGCAGTTAGATACGACCCATGTTGTGATGTAGTGAGAGATACAGCTACCATAGCAGTTAGATACGGCCCATGTTGTGCTGTAGTGAGAGATACAGCTACCATAGCAGTTAGATACGGCCCATGTTATGCTGTAGTGAGAGGATACAGCTACCATAGCAGTTAGATACGACCCATGTTGTGATGTAGTGAGAGATACAGCTACCATAGCAGTTTGATACGACCCATGTTATGCTATAGTGAGAGATACAGCTACCATAGCAGTTAGATACGGCCCATGTTATGCTGTAGTGAGAGATACAGCTACCATAGCAGTTAGATACGACCCATGTTGTGCTGTAGTGAGAGATACAGCTACCATAGCAGTTAGATACGACCCATGTTATGCTGTAGTGAGAGATACAGCTACCATAGCAGTTAGATACGACCCATGTTGTGCTGTAGTGAGAGATACAGCTACCATAGCAGTTAGATACGACCCATGTTATGCTGTAGTGAGAGATACAGCTACCATAGCAGTTAGATACGGCCCATGTTGTGCTGTAGTGAGAGATACAGCTACCATAGCAGTTAGATAAGACCCATGTTGTGCTGTAGTGAGATATACAGCTACCATAGCAGTTAGATACGACCCATGCTGTGCTGTAGTGAGAGATACAGCTACCATAGCAGTTAGATACGACCCATGTTGTGATGTAGTGAGAGATACAGCTACCATAGCAGTTAGATACGACCCATGTTGTGATGTAGTGAGAGATACAGCTACCATAGCAGTTAGATACGACCCATGTTGTGATGTAGTGAGAGATACAGCTACCATAGCAGTTAGATATGACCCATGTTATGCTATAGTGAGAGATACAGCTAACATAGCAGTTAGATACGACCCATGCTGTGCTGTAGTGAGAGATACAGCTACCATAGCAGTTAGATACGACCCATGTTGTGTTGTAGTGAGAGAAACAGCTACCATAGCAGTTAGATACGACCCATGTTGTGATGTAGTGAGAGATACAGCTACCATAGCAGTTAGATACGACCCATGTTGTGATGTAGTGAGAGATACAGCTACCATAGCAGTTAGATACGACCCATGTTATGCTGTAGTGAGAGATACAGCTACCATAGCAGTTTGATACGACCCATGTTATGCTATAGTGAGAGATACAGCTACCATAGCAGTTAGATACGACCCATGTTGTGATGTAGTGAGAGATACAGCTACCATAGCAGTTAGATACGACCCATGCTGTGCTGTAGTGAGAGATACAGCTACCATAGCAGTTAGATACGGCCCATGTTATGCTGTAGTGAGAGATACAGCTATCATAGCAGTTAGATACGACCCATGTTATGCTGTAGTGAGAGATACAGCTACCATAGCAGTTAGATACGACCCATGTTATGCTGTAGTGAGAGGATACAGCTACCATAGCAGTTAGATACGACCCATGTTATGCTGTAGTGAGAGATACAGCTACCATAGCAGTTAGATAAGACCCATGTTATGCTGTAGTGAGAGATACAGCTACCATAGCAGTTAGATACGACCCATGCTGTGCTGTAGTGAGAGATACAGCTACCATAGCAGTTAGATAAGACCCATGTTGTGCTGTAGTGAGAGATACAGCTACCATAGCAGTTAGATAAGACCCATGTTGTGCTGTAGTGAGAGATACAGCTACCATAGCAGTTAGATAAGACACATGTTGTGATGTAGTGAGAGATACAGCTACCATAGCAGTTAGATAAGACCCATGTTGTGATGTAGTGAGAGATACAGCTACCATAGCAGTTAGATACGGCCCATGTTGTGATGTAATGAGAGATACAGCTACCATAGCAGTTAGATACGGCCCATGTTATGCTGTAGTGAGAGATACAGCTACCATAGCAGTTAGATACGACCCATGTTGTGATGTAGTGAGAGATACAGCTACCATAGCAGTTAGATACGACCCATGTTGTGCTGTAGTGAGAGATACAGCTACCATAGCAGTTAGATACGACCTGTTGTGTTGTAGTTACATTTACATTTTTAGTCATTTAGCAGATGCTCTTATCCAGAGAGATACAGTTACCACAGTGCAACACCATACCACTGAGTGTCATGGCATTAGATGTTTTAGTATACGTCCGAAATGGCACCCTATTCCCTGTGTAGTGCACTACTTTTGATCAGGACCCATAGGGCTCAGGTCAAAAGTAGTGCACTATATAGGGAATAGGGTGCCATTTGGGACAGCCTTAGAATATATTCCAACTGGTAGCTAGAGAGAGATCAAAGATCCCCTTTTATTCTGAATCCCCAGTAAGTGTTGGCATGATGCTGAAATGTGCTAGCTCACGCTCATCGCTGGGGACATGAAGGCTGGGGTGGGTTGGCCTGCCTGCTTGTCTGTGTGACTTGGAGAGGGTCCAGTGCTGTGTTAGAGGGTTAGGTTGTTAGAGGCCGTGCCAGCGCCTGTATTGCCACTGACGGAGGAGTGTTGAAACCCAGCGCATCCTGTGACACACAGAGACATACAGACACACACACGCAACAGACCTGGGTTCAAATACTATTTCAAATATCTCAATTACTTTCACATACATTCAAAGTAAGTATTCAGATATATTTTATTTGAAAAGACAAGCGGTTTAATATATGTAAATACTCAAAT
Source organism: Coregonus clupeaformis (assembly GCF_020615455.1). Lineage (NCBI taxonomy): Eukaryota > Metazoa > Chordata > Actinopteri > Salmoniformes > Salmonidae > Coregonus > Coregonus clupeaformis. Next base: position 42,971,366 of record NC_059199.1, read on the forward strand.
ACACTGACTCAAATACACTCCCATGCATTTGAAAATAGTATTTCAAATAAGTATTAGAAAATATTCTCAAATACTATTTGGTTTTTACAAAATAACCATTGAAATACTCAAATAAAAGTACTTGTTTTGAAAATACTAAAATACAAAGAAAAAGTATTTGAAATACCAGATACTGAAACACACATGTATTTGAACCCAGGTCTGATTCGCATGCACACACATGCACACACACACATAAAGTAACACACACACACACATAAAGTAACACACACACACACACACACATAAAGTAACACACACACACAAAGTAACACACACACACACACACACAAAGTAACACACACACGCACACAAAGTTACACATACACAAAGTAACACACACACATAAAGTAACACACACACACAAAGTAACATACACACACAAAGTAACACACACACACACACAAAGTAACACACACACACACACACACACACACAAAGTAACACACACACACACAAAGTAACACACACACACACACACATAAAGTAACACACACACACACATATAAAGTAACACACACACACACACACACACAAAGTAACACACACACACACACAAAGTAACACACACACACACACATAAAGTAACACACACACACATAAAGTAACACACACACACATAAAGTAACACACACACACAAAGTAACATACACACACAAAGTAACACACACACACACACAAAGTAACACACATACACATAAAGTAACACACACACACATAAAGTAACACACACACACAAAGTAACATACACACATAAAGTAACACACACACACATAAAGTAACACACACACACATAAAGTAACACACATACACAAAGTAACACACACACATAAAGTAACACACACACACAAAGTAACATACACACACAAAGTAACACACACACACACACAAAGTAACACACACACACACACACACATAAAGTAACACACACACACATATAAAGTAACACACACACACACACACAAAGTAACACACACACACACACACAAAGTAACACACACACACACATAAAGTAACACACACACACATAAAGTAACACACACACACACACAAAGTAACACACACGCAAAGTAACACACACACACAAAGTAACACTCACATAAAGTAACACATACACACATAAAGTAACACACACACACACACACACAAAGTAACACACACTCACACAAAGTAACACACACATAAAGTAACACATACACACACACATAAAGTAACACACACACACACAAAGTAACACACACACAAACAAAGTAACACACACACACAAAGTAACACACACAGGACAGGCGTTAGACAGCAGGAGGATGACACTAGGCTCTTTCATCCACTGGTTTATTGGGCCAAGCTGCTGGGGCCCTGGAGATTACTACACTATCATACTGAGTCACACACACACACACGCACACACACACATTCCCATCATCTCTGACAAGAGAGGAGTTTTCCAAAGAGTTGGGAATGAGGACATGTAGTATAAGAGAGTAGGAGAGGAGGATAGGAGGGGAGGAGGATAGGAGGGGAGGAGGGGAGGAGGAGGAGGGGGAGGAGGGGAGGAGGATAGGAGGGGAGGAGGGGAGGAGGGGAGGAGGATAGGAGGGGAGGAAGGGAGGAGGATGGAGGGGAGGAGGGAGGAGGATAGAGGGGAGGAGGGGAGGAGGCTAGGAGGATAGGAGGGAGAGGGGAGGAGGGAGGAGGAGGAGGATAGGAGGGGAGGAGGATAGGAGGAGGAGGGGAGGAGGAGAGGAGGGGATGAGGATAGGAGGGGAGGAGAGGAGGATATGAGGGGAGGAGGGGAGGAGAGGAGGATATGAGGAGAGAAGGTGGGGAGGAGGAGAGGAGGGGGCGGTAAGGGGCACTTTCAAGGGGCAAGAATTGCAGCAACCCACGCACTGGGAATAACCCTTTAAATGAGAGCAAACACACACACACAAACACACACACACTGTACAGAGGGGGTTCTCCTCAGAAGTTGTGTGTTGAGCAGCCTGTAGACCACAACACAGGCTCTGCACTGACGAGTAGGAGGAGGTGACGAGCACTTGAAAGACTCCTCTAATGTGGCCCTGGCACGACACCCCCTGTTCTGTCCTGTTCTGCTCTGTTCTGCTCTGTTATGTTCTACTCTGTTCTGTTCTGTTCTGCTCTGTTCTACTCTGTTCTGTTCTGCTCTGCTCTACTCTGTTCTGCTCTGCTCTGCTCTGCTCTGTTCTGACTGAGACAAACGCCTGCCTGATATCACACTATCCTCATACTCAAAGGTTGTGTCTGTCCCAAATGGCACCTACTTTTGACCACAGCCCATAGCACTATATAGAGAATAGGGTGCCATTTGGGACGCAGCCTGAGTATGAGTAGGGTGATTGCCTCAGACATCACATCACATTCAACTGTCAAATATTACAAATGATCTCACCTGGGGCCTGTTACAGTAGGGGTAGTGTACTACAACACCCAATTCCACAACACCCAATTCCACAACACCCAATTCCACAACACCCAATTCTACAACACCCAATTCCACAACACCCAATGTGAACTCTGTGGGTGGAGTAAAAGATCTCTGAAGAGAGATAGCATGCTTCAGTTATCAACAATACCTTTTGTACCTGTTAGTGGACACAATAGGCCTACCATATTTTTGCCTTTGTTCTGTTTTGTACTCCTACAATGTAATCCTATACATGACACAGGAAGTTCACAATGTGTTTGAGTGTGTGTGTGTGTGTGTGTGTGTGTGTGTGTGTGTGTGTCTGTGTGTGTGTGTGTGTGTGTGTGTGTGTGTGTGTGTCTCTCTGTGTGTGTGTGTGTGTGTGTGTGTGTGTGTGGTCTTGTTCCTCTGTCCTTGTGAGGACCAAAATCACCAAAAGTCCCCACAAGGATATTAAAACAAGGGATATCCTCCCATTTCCCACATCCCCATGAGGAGATGAGGGGAGTGAAGGCTATTTGAATTTTAGGGGTTAGAATTAGGGTTACGTTTAGGGATTAGGGAAAATAGGATTTTTAATGGAAATGAATTTAAGGTCCCCACGAGGATAGAAGAACATAATGTGTGTGTGTGTGTACACTACTGGTCAAAAGTTTTAGATCACCTACTCATTCAAGGGTTTTCTTTATTTTTACTATTTTCTACATTGTAGAATAGTAGTGGAGACATCAAAACTATGAAAAAACACATATGGAATCATGTAGTAACCAAAAAAGTGTTAACCAAATCAAAATATGTTATATTTGAGATTCTTCAAATAGCCACCCTTTGCCTTGATGACAGCTTTGCACACTTTTGGCATTTTCTCAACCAGCTTCATGAGGTAGTGACCTGTGCCTTCTTAAAAGTTAATTTGTGGAATTTCTTTCCTTCTTAATGCATTTGAGCCAATCAGTTGTGTTGTGACAAGGTAGGGGGGGGTATACAGAAGATAGCCCTATTTGGTAAAATACCTATTATGGCAAGAACAGCTCAAATAAGCAAAGACAAACGACAGTCCATCATTACTTTAAGACATGAAGGTCAGTCAATACGGAACATTTCAAGAACTTTTAAAGTTTCTTCAAGTGCAGTCGCAAAATCCATCAAGCGCTATGATGAAACTGGCTCTCATGAGGACCGCCACAGGAATGGAAGACCCAGAGTTACCAGCCTCAGAAATTGCAGCCAAAATAAATGCTTCACAGAGTTCAAGTAACAGACACATCTCAACATCAACTGTTCAGAGGAGACTGTGTGAATCAGGCCTTCCTGGTCGATTTGCTGCAAAGAAACCACTATAAAGGACACCAATAAGAAGAAGAGACATGCTTGGGCCAAGAAACACGAGCAATGGACATTAGACCGGTTGAAATTTGTCCTTTGGTCTGGAGTCCAAATTAGAGATTTTTGGATCCAACCGCCGTGTCTTTGTGAGACGCAGAGTAGGTGAATGGATGATCTCTGCATGTGTACAGTGGGGAAAAAATGTATTTAGTCAGCCACCAATTGTGCAAGTTCACTCACTTAAAAAGATGAGAGAGGCCTGTCATTTTCATCATAGGTACACGTCAACTATGACAGACAAAATGAGGGGGAAAAAATACAGAAAATCACATTGTAGGATTTTTTATGAATTTATTTGCAAATTATGGTGGAAAATAAGTATTTGGTCAATAACAAAAGTTTCTCAATACTTTGTTATATACCCTTTGTTGGCAATGACACAGGTCAAACGTTTTCTGTAAGTCTTCACAAGGTTTTCACACACTGTTGCTGGTATTTTGGCCCATTCCTCCATGCAGTGATGTTTTGGGGCTGTCGCTGGGCAACACAGACTTTCAACTCCCTCCAAAGATTTTCTATGGGGTTGAGATCTGGAGACTGGCTAGGCCACTCCAGGACCTTGAAATGCTTCTTACGAAGCCACTCCTTCGTTGCCCGGGCGGTGTGTTTGGGATCATTGTCATGCTGAAAGACCCAGCCACGTTTCATCTTCAATGCCCTTGCTGATGGAAGGAGGTTTTCACTCAAAATCTCACGATACATGGCCCCATTAATTCTTTCCTTTACACGGATCAGTCGTCCTGGTCCCTTTGTAGAAAAAACAGCCCCAAAGCATGATGTTTCCACCCCCATGCTTCACAGTAGGTATGGTGTTCTTTGGATGCAACTCAGCATTCTTTGTCCTCCAAACACGACGAGTTGAGTTTTTACCAAAAAGTTATATTTTGGTTTCATCTGACCATATGACATTCTCCCAATCCTCTTCTGGATCATCCAAATGCACTCTAGCAAACTTCAGACGGGCCTGGACATGTACTGGCTTAAGCAGGGGGGACACGTCTGGCACTGCAGGATTTGAGTCCCTGGCGGTGTAGTGTGTTACTGATGGTAGGCTTTGTTACTTTGGTCCCAGCTCTCTGCAGGTCATTCACTAGGTCCCCCCGTGTGGTTCTGGGATTTTTGCTCACCGTTCTTGTTATCATTTTGACCCCACGGGGTGAGATCTTGCGTGGAGCCACAGATCGAGGGAGATTATCAGTGGTCTTGTATGTCTTCCATTTCCTAATAATTGCTCCCACAGTTGATTTCTTCAAACCAAGCTGCTTACCTATTGCAGATTCAGTCTTCCCAGCCTGGTGTAGGTCTACAATTTTGTTTCTGGTGTCCTTTGACAGCTCTTTGGTCTTGGCCATAGTGGAGTTTGGAGTGTGACTGTTTGAGGTTGTGGACAGGTGTCTTTTATACTGATAACAAGTTCAAACAGGTGCCATTAATACAGGTAACGAGTGGAGGACAGAGGAGCCTCTTAAAGAAGAAGTTACAGGTCTGTGAGAGCCAGAAATCTTGCTTGTTTGTAGGTGACCAAATACTTATTTTCCACCATAATTTGCAAATAAATTCATTAAAAATCCTACAATGTGATTTTCTGGAAAAAAAATTCTCAATTTGTCTGTCATAGTTGACATGTACCTATGATGAAAATTACAGGCCTCTCTCATCTTTTTAAGTGGGAGAACTTGCACAATTGGTGGCTGACTAAATACTTTTTTTCCCCCACTGTAGTTCCCACCGTAAAGCATGGAGGAGGAGGTGTTATGGTGTGGGGGTGCTTTGCTGGTGACACTGACAGTGATTTATTTAGAATTCAAGGCACACTTAACCAGCATGGCTACCACAGCATTCTGCAGCGTTAGGCCATCCCATCTGGTTTGGGCTTTAGTGGGACTATAATTTGTTTTCCAACAGGACAATGACCCAACACACCTCTAGGCTGTGTAAGGGATATTTGACCAAGAAGGAGAGTGATGGAGTGCTGCATCAGATGACCTGGCCTCCACAATCCCCCGACCTCAACCCAATTGAGATGGTTTGGGATAAGTCGGACGGCAGAGTGAAGGAAAAGCAGCATATGCTCAGCATATGTTGGAAAAGCATTCCAGGTGAAGCTGGTTGAGAAAATGCCAAGAGTGTGCAAATCTGTCATCAAGGCAAAGGGTGGCTATTTGAAGAATCTCAAATATAAAATATATTTGGATTTCTTTAACACTTTTTGGGTTACTACATGATTCCATATGTGTTGTTTCATAGTTTTGATGTCTTCACTATTATTCTACAATGTAGAAAATAGTAAAAATAAAGAAAAACCCTGGAATGAGTAGGTGTTCTAAAACTTTTGACCGGTAGTGTACACTCTGAGGAGCACCATCATCACTTTTATGTTGAAAATAAAAGGCAAGGTGAACTATACACTACTTGCTCTCTCTGTAAACCCTTCCTTATCACGCAATGGGTGGGTGGTGGTGCTTTAGTTAACTTGGTAAAATCACTGTTCTACTGCTCTGTGCCATCTAACTCTGTGAAAAAGCATTCCTCTGGCTGTGTAATGGAAAAACACTCAGGGATTTTGTTGTCCGGCCTCCATGGGTTGCAACACAGTCATTTGTCATCATTATGACAAATGGTCCCGGTCCCAAATGACACCCTATTCCCTATAGTGCACTACTTTTGACCACAGCCCATAGGGCTCTGGTCAAAAGTAGTGGACTATATAGGCAACAGGGTGCCATTTGGGACTGGGACCATTTGTCATAATGATGACAGATGACTGTTTTGCAACCCATGGAGGCCGGACAACAAAATTTGTGGACTATATAGGAAATAGGATGCTATTTGGGACACACTCATGGACCGCACTGTCTGTCCCTTTTATACCAATCTGCAAAGAAGCGGTGCTATCTGTGAGCCTGCGGCTGGCTGCGCTAAGGAAACCTGCCTTCTCCACTGAGATGTAGAGCTCTCTCTGGGGTCTGGAAATATTCAGTGAGAAGGAGATTAAGCTAGCAAAGATCCACTTTGACCACAGATAACATTCTCGGCCACGCTGGTAACGTTTCAGGAAATTCTTCCACGTAAAAAAAATACAGACGTCTTCTCTTGTCAGATTGGACAGAGCTTCTACAGTAAAATGATGAGACATGCAGTCTGAATGCTGTCAAAGACATTCAATAATTATTATGGATGTTAACAATATGAATATCATATTATTTTTCAATAGTGATGTGAATAAATTTAAAATGTAAAATGACAGATGTTGATTTTAATTAATACAAATGTTAACACTTGGATCATGGTGTGTAGGGCTACTGAAATAAATTATTTTGAAAACATTTTGTTGTTGTTGATAAAACAACAATTCTATAACACGTTAACTACAGCCAATCACGTGTACCAGTAGGCAAACTCAAACATGTTGTAATAAGTATGATCCTCTTGCATTGAAAATATATTTTTTCTAACATATCACCTGTAAGGTAATGATGATCTGCCTATTTTCAACGTACTGATGAACAATGATTATGTCTTATAGGCAGACTAGACACTATACCATAATTAAGGGTCTTCAAGGAAGAACGAGAAAAGTGCAGGGTGTCTCCAGCAGTGTCTACAGTGAAGTGTCTCTATAGTAGCCGTACTGAACTGCCTCTCTGTCTCGTAAAGTACATGCTTTATGGAAGTGGTAAAACAACTCAAATAAGCTGTACGCTGTATCATACTGTACGTTTATACACTAAGCTAGACGCTAGGAGAGAACATGGTGGAATTGTTTGACCATAAATGGAGACAAATATAATTTAACTATTGTTATGCATAATTAATGAATCATGCTTATCCCACGATACTTGTATCACAGTCAATCAAGAACAACATTTATCCACACTATCTAATAATATGGGTAATTGTTTAAATACTAACATGCAGAGAAACACACACACTCTTATTCACTAAACAGCTTATCCTGCATACATTCTAACAACTCACAGCCTAATAACCAGGATGACTTCCATTCATTTGTCAACCCTTCCCTTTCCTCTCCCTCCGGACACTGACCCCCCAGTGGCTACTGTGAAGGGGGGAGACAGTTCAGTAATAAACCTCCATTATGCCTGCTCCTGGATCTAGCCTGGGTCTGGGATTCTTTCTGTGGGCTGAAGCTAGGCCTGTGGTGCCAGTGGACCTGGCGGCTTCCCAGACCCACATCTTTAAAGAGCCATCATGCCACGCCACGCCATGCTCCCAGGCAGGCAGGCAGGCGGCGTGCGGCCACAGCACATGATTAAAACTCATGACATCAAACTTTCCAAGCCTCGCTCCTGTCACATCCAGCCAGTCAACCAGAGCCATGAGTCCAACTCACTTTTCAACACGTCTCTGGTTAGAAAAAGGAGTCTAAATGCAGAATGTGTCATTTCAGGGATATGTGTCCTACCTCTGATCTGTTTGAGGCATAGAGTAGCTTGGATGGTATAATCTGTTTTAGATATAGAGTAGCTTGGATGGTATAATCTGTTTTAGGTATAGAGTAGCTTGGATGGTATAATCTGTTTTAGGTATAGAGTAGCTTGGATGGTATAATCTGTTTTAGGTATAGAGTAGCTTGGATGGTATAATCTGTTTGAGGTATAGAGTAGCTTGGTTGGTATTATCTGTTTGAGGTATAGAGTAGCTTTGATGGTATTATCTGTTTGAGGTATAGAGTAGCTTTGATGGTATTATCTGTTTGAGGTATAGAGTAGCTTTGATGGTATAATATTTTTGAGGTATAGAGTAGCTTGGATGGTATAATCTGTTTGAGGTATAGAGTAGCTTGGATGGTATAATCTGTTTGAGGTATAGAGTAGCTTGGATGGTATTATCTGTTTGAGGTATAGAGTAGCTTGGATGGTATAATCTGCAATGATGAGCCAGTTGCGGGAGTTGTGCCATACATTGAGAGTGTGTTACCATGTCTTAATGTGTGAGATTATAGTTAGAGAAGAGAGCAAATTATGACCCTATTATGATGGTAAGCAAAGAAGACTGAAAATACAAAGAAATGCATATATTGAGGAGAATAAAATATTTTGGAGCAAAAATAAATCATGATAAAACAAGCACACATTGAATACTGTAATTATCTAAGGTAAATTATTATTAAATCATCATATCGAAATACATGTTGGTCTCATGATAATAACTTTACATTTTACATTAATTACAAAATGATTATATCATACTACCATACTTCAACTTCAATTCAATGTAATTAACTAAAGAAAATGTTTCAGTGTTAGTTTGAGGATGACAGAGGTGGTCAGGTCTATGTGCTTAGAGTGCTCCCTGCTGGTCAGAATAAGTACTGCTGATCATGATTCTGCCAAAAAAGCCATCTTGTGGCCCTCAACCAGTTGTAAAGATATAAAATGTGACAATGTTACTTTAAATTGAGTGCGAAGGTGATATATTATGACTGTTTATGAATCTGTTCAATCCTATTGCCTTGGTTAGTTAAATAAAAATTATTCACTTTTTTTGTCTCAATCAAATTGAGTTGTTGAAAGTATAATTAAAAGAGACGCAAAATATCAGCTAGAATAAACAGGGATAACATGTACCTGAGAGGTTAAGTTTCTATCTTTTTACACAAGCAAATGTTCACCCACAACAGTCACAGTTAGAAGGGAAACATTCAAACCAGCATGGGTAAAGAATCACTGCTGTCTTAAAGCACTCAACCCCAATGGGAGTTAAATAGGTCTACATAGTAACACAGACCACCCTGGCCCATCACAGCGTTCACATCACAGTCACTGTTGTTTTACATATGAACATGCAACGAGGGGGGGTTGGAAGAGGTAACTATCCGCAGGAATGAAACCATATTCCATCGCTTTTCAAGTGACTCCATGGACAGCAGCCATATTTACCAGAGAGAGAGAGAGAGAGAGAGAGAGAGAGAGAGAGAGAGAGAGAGAGAGAGAGAGAGAGAGAGAGAGAGAGAGAGAGAGAGAGAGAGAGAGAGAGAGAGAGGGAGAGATAGATAGAGAAAGAGAGAGACATAGAGAGACAGAGAGAGCGAGAGATGTATCTTATTATATGGTGGTCAAAGGGGAAAATTGCCATCATGTGCGTCTCACGTCGCATGGCCTACCTACCAGGAAACGCATTATTTTCCTCTGATATCAGAGAGCTTTCTGGGAGTTTGACTGGCATCTCGTTTAAATGGAAACCATTTTGGAACCTGGTTCCTTTTTTAATCGTCATCTCCCTGCCCTTCTGAGGGTGATGAAACCCAAACTCAACCCGTTCTCAGAACCGTTCAGAACACAGAGAGAGAGAAAAATTCTAATTCTGACTAGCGGGGATCTGACTGGGAGGGAGAGAGGGGTCAAAAAAAAAAAAGAGTAAATGAAACAGGATCTTAATCCGACCTTCGTTTCTCTCCTCCCTCCCCTCACCCTCCTCCATCTCTCCTCCCTCCCCTCACCCTCCTCCATCTCTCCCTCCCCTCACCCTCCTCCATCTCTCCTCCCTCCCTCCCCTCACCCTCCTCCATCTCTCCTCCCTCCCCTCACCCTCCTCCATCTCTCCTCCCTCCCCTCACCCTCCTTCATCTCTCCTCCCTCCCCTCACCCTCCCCCCCATCTCTCCTCCCTCCCCTCACCCTCCCCTCCATCTTTCCTCCCTCCCCTCACCCTCCCCTCCATCTCTCCTCCCTCCCCTCACCCTCCTCCATCTCTCCTCCCTCCCCTCACCCTCCTCCATCTGTCCTCCCTCCCTCACCCTCCTCCATCCCTCCATCTCTCCCCTCCCCTCACCCTCCTCCATCCTTCCTCCCTCCCCTCACCCTCCTCCATCCCTCCATCTCTCCCCTCCCCTCACCCTCCTCCATCCCTCCATCTCTCCAGCCCCCCAAACACAACTCTTTGAGAGCGTCCTCAACCCTGTGACCGCTCTCCCTGGGATTCTGTTGCTAACCTTTGCCTCGAGAACAACGACACCTTCAGGTTTTCCCTCGCATGAGAGAGCTGGAACAACATGGCTGGCCCGAACGCTTCCATATGTGCCCCCACATCGCCCCGCCCGTCCCCGTTCCAAGTCAAAAGCCCCTTTCCCTCTCTCTCCTCCAGGCAGTGAGACTAGCTGACGGGGGCTATAGGAGGTCTAGGAGGGTTGACACACAGACACACACTGCTGTAGGCCTCTGGGATACAGGGGGGCGATAGGGAGGACAGCCATTACACATACCTCCATCAGAGACGGTGACCCCAGGGTCAATAATAACCTCTGTGACACACTAGCTGAACTGAGCTGTATAGACTCACATTACTTTTACAGACAATAGAGAACATTTACAGTCACTCCCCTCTCTCTCTCTGGCTGGCTGACTGACCGGCTGGCTGACT